>NC_065445.1:24460463-24760463 GCF_917563875.1 Diabrotica virgifera virgifera | reverse complement strand
TTGAAAAATTTAAACGCATAATGAAAGACTATATTATTACCGAGGGCCGAAAGTCCCTTAGAATAAATAAAAAGTTTATTTTGAATGAGATATTTTAATTGAAATATCACACTAAATTTTCTCTTAGTTTTTCAGCCCTATAACTTATTAAAATAAACATTATTAATCTTTCATTCTGCGTTTAAATTTTTCAAAAATACTTATTAGTTTTCTAAGGATTCGAAAAAAATGAATCCCCATTTGAATAGTATTGCAGCCGAAAATACGTACCCATTCTCTTAACTGAATAGTGGTACTTTGTAACAAGTTTTTTTTTCTTCATCTTCTTCCTGCATCGTCTCGGTTCCGCTGATATTACTATCGATTTAGTTTTCTCTGAGAACACTTTGTTGTATAAGAGCGCCGTGTCTTTGAATTCTTTAATTAGTAATTTTTGTAGGTCATCTTCGGCTGTTATTATGGCGTCGTCGGCGTAGCAAATTATCTTTATTTATATTTTTTTCTTTTTAAATAATTTGTTTGTTTATTACAGTCGTTTTTTATTTGTCTTCGTTTGTTTATTTTACAAAAATTAATATATATTACTTTTTCTACATTGTTAATGTCTTGTTCAATAGAATCTAAGTAAATACAATAATCTGTACTCTAAAATATAATAATTTGAACAATAGATTTTCTGATTTCGACTACCTGGTAACGCTGCTCTTGCAGAAATATACCTAAGAAACGAATTGGCTATATCGTTTTAAATACGTTTCTCTCAGTCCCTATCGTTGAAAGCGCATACCTACATTAAATTCTTTCCGATACTGTATAAGTTCTCTACCAGATCAGCTTGCATATGCTAGATGAAATAATTTGATTTTAGGTGGTTTTTGGGATGAATCTTCCAGTAAGCAACAACAACAGCAGCCGCACCAGCAGCAAGGAGCAAACAAACCGTCCACTGTAACTAAAAGTAATTCGACAAATACGTTTAGTGCAGCTCCAAAGTCTCAAGCGAAAAACCCTACAAAGAACACCAACGCCAAGGTAAAAAAAGAAGAATCGAATAAAACAAATCATAATAATAATAATAACGGACCGTCATCGGACGAATTTATGAATTGGTGCTACAAAGTGTTATCAAATATATCAACTAACGTAGATAGTAAGTATATCTTTTTTTCTCATTTACACAGTGTAATTTCAAGGTACATATTTTATTTCCATTACTTGTTCAATACTGACGTTATCAATTTCTATTTTACATCTGATTGGTTTTTTGCTGATTACTATTGTTTTAATTTTCTGAATAGAGATTGTCATATTAAATTATTTTGCTCTTATGTTAAATCTGTGGACTAGTCTTTGCAGACTATCTTCATCTTAGGCTATCAATATTGCGTCGACTGCCTAACATAGTATTTTTACTTATTTATTTCCTATTCTCTATCCTCCTGCTTTATTGACATTTTGATGATTTCATCCATGATTAAATTGAAGAGCCTGTGGCTCACTGAGTCCACCCCTGTCTTACCCCGCTGCCTATGTCTATAGGTTCTGTAGATGTCCATCTATTCTGACTTCCATTTTGTTGTTTTGGTAGATGTTTTTAATAGTTTTTATACTCAGGGGAACTTCTCTATTATGCAGAAGATGAATTACATCTTCGAGTCCTACACTGTCAAATGCGTCCTTCAAATCAATTAGGCCCGGCGCAAATTGAACCTAAGCCAGATACAACCTGCGCCGGCGGGACGGGTGACCCGTGCATTTATTTTTCTAGCGTGCCGCATATTGAACACAACCTAACCCAACCGTTGGCTATCGACGTGGCGAATAGAGACCGGCAAAATCAGTGCGGACATGCAACGGTTACTTTTGATACCGGTTCTCAGTGGTACTGAGTACAAATACTAATTACAAAATACTGATGTGTCTGATCCTTGTACTGAATTGAGTAGGCAACTTAAAATCGGTATTTCCGTACTTGTAACTAGTAACGTTTTAAAAATATCTTACACGTCCCTATGGTTTATTTTTTAACCAGGAGGAGTAAACTAAAAAGACAGATTCACACCCAAGAAAGTCACTATAATAATAATTAAATACATCTTTTTTGGTTGATCTAGTCTTGCCTCAACGGTAATCCATAAATATTATATTAAATTAATACGTCACTAAAGAGTTCCAAAAACAACTGCGTTTTATATAAAAGCAGACTAACAATCTAAAAATTAAAGGAATAACACAGAAAACACAAAAATCCCTATATAACTTAATTAACCTATGAAATGTCACTAGTGTCAAAATTTGATAAATGTCATTAGTGTCAAAATTTTATAACAGTGGAGTAAACTTGCCTGCGGTTGGACCAATTACAAACAGGCAATACAGCGCGGTAAACTTTAATCACTCCTCTTAGTTAAAAAAATAGTAGTCGTAGCGGTATGACTTTCGAAAACATCGAATTTGATCATAAGCCGGTGCATAAAAAGATATCTTACACTAAGGGCCGGTTGTTCGAACGCTAATCAACATTGATCACTATCAAATACTTAATTACTGTCACAACTGTCAATGTCAACTTTGGTTGGGTTGTCGAAAACATAATTATTGATGACAATTATGAAATTAGTTAATCAATTATGTTAATAATTGTTATGTTAATTGACAAACTAATCTCATAATTATAATTAACTATGTTTTCAGCAACCCAACCAAAGTTGACATTGACAGTTGTGACAGTAATTAAATATTTGATAGTGATCAATGTTGATTAGCGTTCGAACAACCGGTTGTAAGTATTTTATTTTTGGACATAATACCTACATATTTAAAATAATCTCTCCCCTACTGCTCGGTCATAACTCATATTCCTCAATTTACTGCTCGGATCACAATCATTTACAATTACTGCAGGTCATAATTCATAATTCCTCCGCTACTGATCGGTCATAAAAAATAACACTATCTGCATATTTCGTTTTTAATTTTCAAGCATAAAAAATGTAATTTTATGAAATAAACAAAAATGTAATATGCCGCCAAGTTGAATTTGAGGGTAATACGATATTTTTATCGATCATGGTTTTTAGTAACATGAATAATTTTTCACCTTATTTTTCTAATAATGTGTTTTTGTCAAGTCATATTTTGATTATTAATTTCGTATCGCCGCTTATTTAGTCTACCAAAAGTTATCAGAATTTAATGACAAAGACAACGCCGTTTTCACTCGGGGTGTTGACTATGGTAATATTTTTATTTATAATAAATTGTACTTAGGTACCATCCGTATTCATTTCAGATAAGTCCATCTCGCAAACAAAAACAAGTAAAAATGCACATCTGGCGGTGAGTCACGCCTCCCACGGCCCAAGAAAACTGTACGCCGATGACAAACGTTCCCAAGCGAGACCTGCGAACGCATGCACTGATAGTAGGATGCGCAAAACTGTCTACGCAATTCGCCGGTGCAGGTTGTGTCTCGCTTAGGTTCAATTTGCGCCAGGCCCTTAGAGACAGAAATGCTGGTCTAATAGACTCTGGTGATTTCTCAGTAATTTTCATTATGACGAATATTGCATCTGTACACGATCTTCCAGTTCGAAAACCCGGTTGTTCATCTGCTAAACTTACCTTCTGATTCATTAGTTCTTTGGGATTTTAGTTCTAAGTTTTAATCCACAAGGAATTATTTCCTGTTGCCGGCTGTATATCATTAATTACAAGTAAATTTAATGAAACATTTTTCTTGGTAAAAGGTATATTTATTTAAAAACCCTTAAAAGGGCCACAAATATCGCAACAGAACGTTTTCGCTCTCTAAAAAGAACATCATCAGTGTTACATACATCTATAAACTCTTGTAGATTTGAAAGCGTGTTGAAACACTTGCAGCATTTTAAGATTATTTTTTGATTATTCATTTCTTAGAATTATTGTAAATTAAAATATGTAATTTTATTATTTCCAGTTCCTACTTTTGTTACTTTCTTACGAGATATCGAATCAGCGTTCGACGTTAGGGAATATTGTAAGGAATACTTAGGAGATAACAACGCCACACACCAATTTGCCGTGAATTTTTTGGAAAAACGGCGTTCATTTAAACCTAAGAATAATGCTCACAAAGACGATATGTGTTCTCCAGCTCCAGCTATTACCCCATCCTTGCAACATAGTACTGAATTCCAAGAGGTCAAGGTAAGGCAAGTTGGTTTATGTTTACTAAGCATTTTTGTAAGTACTTATTGTGAAGAGTTCAAAGCAGAATTGTAAAGATAGTATTTTTCCTCACACCTCGAGAATATGTCTACAATGAAGCCGTTGTAGACTTGTAAGTCGGTTGTATGATCATTTTTCAGTGCGTCACAAATGATAGAAAAAAAAGGTAAGTCCGTGATAATATACATTTATAATATTTATTATAACATGACATTTTAATTAAATCTTACAGCTGTCACATTTTATTTGCAACTTGGCATAAAAACAAGTCAATTGTATTTATTGCATTTATAAATTGGTATTTTCTGTGATTTCTATAGTCTTATAAATTGTATAGATTATATTCGTAGATATATTATATAATTCGTAAATAATTGTTTTTCGGTTATATCCCCATCTATCGACAACTAGAATAAATGTTATAAATGTCGTAATCATAGACGTGCCTTTTTTTCTGTCACATACAATTTAATGCGTTAGAAAGAAATCGAAAAACTGTGACGCACTGAAAGATGCCTATGAGAAAATGAACATTCATAAACACATCATTCAAAGCCAAACTAGTCCAGCCAATAAAGGTAAAATACAGTGTAACAAAAAAAAAACACTTCTTCAAACAGTTTTTTGCTAATTACTCAAAAAGTATGTATTTTATCAAAAAATCATTCTTACATAAAAAAAAACAAAAAATATGTTACAAAATGTCGAAACCCAAAAGACTCCATTTTCACACAAATAAATGTTTAAAAATAATAAAATCTTTGGATTTCTTAATTCGGAAACATATTCTCTCTTATACCTATTCCCATCCTTCTAAAAATTGCAAGGAATAAAGGGTGATGAATGTATAGACATGGGGAGTCTACATAGTTGCACTCCAGAACATATCAATTCACCGAGGTAAAGATCAACAAATCTGCTTCCTAGTACTTGATACGTGAGTAAAAACCGTAGGTAGATAAAAGGCATTATATTTAATTTCGATTCAGAGATCATTACCATCTTTCTATGGACCATTTCGAACTCTTTTGTTCTCATCAGGAAAGCAACTGTAATGATGCTCTCAATCGAAAAATAAACACCTTTGCCATTCATGCCAATTACAAAATATAATCTCTGAATCGAAAGTAAATATAATGCCTTTTATCTACCTACGGTTTTACTCACGTATCGAGTACTAGGAAGCAGATTTGTTGATCTTTACCTCGGTGAATTGATATGTTGTGGAGTGCAACTATGTAGACTCCCCATGTCTATACATTCATCACCCTTTATTCCTTGCAATTTTTAGAAGGATGGGAATAGGTATAACAGAGAATCTGTTTCCGAATTAAGAAATCCAAAGATTTTATTATTTTTAAACATTTATTTGTTTGAAAATGGAGTCTTTTGGGTTTCGACATTTTGTTAATAGAGGTCGCTATAGCGTCTTAATGTTAATTATATTTTGAAATACTATACACTGTTGTCTTCTGTTAAGAATCGTGCCGCTTGTCTGGATATTGGCTCCTCTAGTTATATTTTCTAGTACTAGATTGAATAAGTCTGTTGACAGGGGGTCCCCTTGTTTTAATCCTCTGTTGACGTTAAACTGATTTGAAAAACTGCCTTTTATCATGACTTTATTGACTGTGTTGGTTAACGTCATTTTAACTAATCGTATCAGTTTCTCTGATATTCCTAGTGCTCTCATTGCTTCGTATAGCCCGTTTCGTGAGATTGAGTCGTAAGCCTGTTTAAAATCGATAAAGAGCATATGTAATCCTAGATTTTGTTCATAACTATTGTTTTGCAATAACTTTAGCAAAAAAATTTGATCGGTTGTTCCTCTTCCCTGTCTGAAACCAGCCTGGTATTCTCCTATTATCTCTGATTCATAAGCTTTCAATCTAGTTCTTATAATTTTTGCTAATACCTTATACACCACTTCTAACATTGCGATTCCTCTGTAATTTTCACATATGGTCTTATCACCTTTCTTGTGAATTGGGCAGATGAGTGCTGTGTTCCATTGCTCCGGCATTTTTTCGTTGTCCCATATTTTCTTTATAAGTCCAGCTATTTTTTGCTGCAGTATATTTCCTCCTACCTTTAATATCTCTGCTGGAACTCCGCTTTCTCCGGCACTTTTATTATTTTTTTTTATGAGGAGTCTACTATGTAGACTCCCCATGTCTATACATTCATCACCCTTTATTCCTTGCAATTTTTAGAAGGATGGGAATAGGTATAAGAGAGAATCTGTTTCCGAATTAAGAAATCCAAAGATTTTATTATTTTTAAACATTTATTTGTTTGAAAATGGAGTCTTTTGGATTTCGACATTTTGTTAATAGAGGTCGCTATAGCGTCTTAATGTTAATTATATTTTGAAATACTATACACTGTTGTCTTCTGTTAAGAATCGTGCCGCTTGTCTGGATATTGGCTCCTCTAGTTATATTTTCTAGTACTAGATTGAATAAGTCTGTTGACAGGGGGTCCCCTTGTTTTAATCCTCTGTTGACGTTAAACTGATTTGAAAAACTGCCTTCTATCATGACTTTATTGACTGTGTTGGTTAACGTCATTTTAACTAATCGTATCAGTTTCTCTGATATTCCTAGTGCTCTCATTGCTTCGTATAGCCCGTTTCGTGAGATTGAGTCGTAAGCCTGTTTAAAATCGATAAAGAGCATATGTAATCCTAGATTTTGTTCATAACTATTGTTTTGCAATAACTTTAGCAAAAAAATTTGATCGGTTGTTCCTCTTCTCTGTCTGAAACCAGCCTGGTATTCTCCTATTATCTCTGATTCATAAGCTTTCAATCTAGTTCTTATAATTTTTGCTAATACCTTATACACCACTTCTAACAGTGCGATTCCTCTGTAATTTTCACATATGGTCTTATCACCTTTCTTGTGAATTGGGCAGATGAGTGCTGTGTTCCATTGCTCCGGCATTTTTTCGTTGTCCCATATTTTCTTTATAAGTCCAGCTATTTTTTGCTGCAGTATATTTCCTCCTACCTTTAATATCTCTGCTGGAACTCCGCTTTCTCCGGCACTTTTATTATTTTTTTTTATGAGGAGTCTACTATGTAGACTCCCCATGTCTATACATTCATCACCCTTTATTCCTTGCAATTTTTAGAAGGATGGGAATAGGTATAAGAGAGAATCTGTTTCCGAATTAAGAAATCCAAAGATTTTATTATTTTTAAACATTTATTTGTTTGAAAATGGAGTCTTTTGGGTTTCGACATTTTGTTAATAGAGGTCGCTATAGCGTCTTAATGTTAATTATATTTTGAAATTGGCATGAATGGCAAAGGTGTTTATTTTATATACTATACACTGTTGTCTTCTGTTAAGAATCGTGCCGCTTGTCTGGATATTGGCTCCTCTAATTATATTTTCTAGTACTAGATTGAATAAGTCTGTTGAGAGGGGGTCCCCTTGTTTTAATCCTCTGTTGACGTTAAACTGATTTGAAAAACTGCCTTCTATCATGACTTTATTGACTGTGTTGGTTAACGTCATTTTAACTAATCGTATCAGTTTCTCTGATATTCCTAGTGCTCTCATTGCTTCGTATAGCCCGTTTCGTGAGATTAAGTCGTAAGCCTGTTTAAAATCGATAAAGAGCATATGTAATCCTAGATTTTGTTCATAACTATTGTTTTGCAATAACTTTAGCAAAAAAATTTGATCGGTTGTTCCTCTTCCCTGTCTGAAACCAGCCTGGTATTCTCCTATTATCTCTGATTCATAAGCTTTCAATCTAGTTCTTATAATTTTTGCTAATACCTTATACACCACTTCTAACAGTGCGATTCCTCTGTAATTTTCACATATGGTCTTATCACCTTTCTTGTGAATTGGGCAGATGAGTGCTGTGTTCCATTGCTCCGGCATTTTTTCGTTGTCCCATATTTTCTTTATAAGTCCAGCTATTTTTTGCTGCAGTATATTTCCTCCTACCTTTAATATCTCTGCTGGAACTCCGCTTTCTCCGGCACTTTTATTATTTTTTTTTATGAGG
Organism: Diabrotica virgifera virgifera; assembly: GCF_917563875.1. Taxonomy (NCBI): domain Eukaryota; kingdom Metazoa; phylum Arthropoda; class Insecta; order Coleoptera; family Chrysomelidae; genus Diabrotica; species Diabrotica virgifera. The sequence goes on along the minus strand of NC_065445.1, from coordinate 24,752,225 downwards.
AGTCTACTATGTAGACTCCCCATGTCTATACATTCATCACCCTTTATTCCTTGCAATTTTTAGAAGGATGGGAATAGGTATAAGAGAGAATCTGTTTCCGAATTAAGAAATCCAAAGATTTTATTATTTGTAAACATTTATTTGTTTGAAAATGGAGTCTTTTGGGTTTCGACATTTTGTTAATAGAGGTCGCTATAGCGTCTTAATGTTAATTATATTTTGAAATTGGCATGAATGGCAAAGGTGTTTATTTTATATACTATACACTGTTGTCTTCTGTTAAGAATCGTGCCGCTTGTCTGGATATTGGCTCCTCTAATTATATTTTCTAGTACTAGATTGAATAAGTCTGTTGACAGGGGGTCCCCTTGTTTTAATCCTCTGTTGACGTTAAACTGATTTGAAAAACTGCCTTCTATCATGACTTTATTGACTGTGTTGGTTAACGTCATTTTAACTAATCGTATCAGTTTCTCTGATATTCCTAGTGCTCTCATTGCTTCGTATAGCCCGTTTCGTGAGATTGAGTCGTAAGCCTGTTTAAAATCGATAAAGAGCATATGTAATCCTAGATTTTGTTCATAACTATTGTTTTGCAATAACTTTAGCAAAAAAATTTGATCGGTTGTTCCTCTTCCCTGTCTGAAACCAGCCTGGTATTCTCCTATTATCTCTGATTCATAAGCTTTCAATCTAGTTCTTATAATTTTTGCTAATACCTTATACACCACTTCTAACAGTGCGATTCCTCTGTAATTTTCACATATGGTCTTATCACCTTTCTTGTGAATTGGGCAGATGAGTGCTGTGTTCCATTGCTCCGGCATTTTTTCGTTGTCCCATATTTTCTTTATAAGTCCAGCTATTTTTTGCTGCAGTATATTTCCTCCTACCTTTAATATCTCTGCTGGAACTCCGCTTTCTCCGGCACTTTTATTATTTTTTTTTATGAGGAGTCTACTATGTAGACTCCCCATGTCTATACATTCATCACCCTTTATTCCTTGCAATTTTTAGAAGGATGGGAATAGGTATAAGAGAGAATCTGTTTCCGAATTAAGAAATCCAAAGATTTTATTATTTTTAAACATTTATTTGTTTGAACATGGAGTCTTTTGGGTTTCGACATTTTGTTAATAGAGGTCGCTATAGCGTCTTAATGTTAATTATATTTTGTAATTGGCATGAATGGCAAAGGTGTTTATTTTTCGATTCGGTGCATCATTACAGTTGCTTTCCTGATGAGAACAAAAGAGTTCGAAATGGTCCATAGAAAGATGGTAATCTCTGAATCGAAATTAAATATAATGCCTTTTATCAAAAATTATGTTGTTTATGGTGTCTGTTGTCCTAATACAAGCTGAGAAATAGCTTATTGAATGTTGGTTTTTGGACATGACGTCATCGAAAGAGCTATGACGCTTAAGTGGAACTAGGCAGGACAGGTAGCTAAAACACAAGATGGACGGTGGATAAGATGAATCATGGAATGGAGGCCCAGAAACTATAAAAGAAGCCGAGGACGACCATCGTCTAAATCAGTGGTGGGCAAACTTTTTTTAGTAAGGGCCACAAAATGTTTTTGGTCTATTACCGAGGGCCGCAATATTTGTTACCTTAACATGTTCGAATTTTTAACTCTTGTTAAGGGGGGGGATATGGTTTGAAATCAACATTTCAAGCACATTTTTGTGAATTTTGTTTGAAACTATGGTAGAATTATTTTATTTTTAAATTAAATAAACATATTCGGTACAATTCAAAGAATATTCAAAAAAATTCAAGACTAAATATTGAAAAATAAGTTAACGGTGGCAAATTTTTACAAACACCTCCAAAAAAAAAAGGGATTTTGCAGTAGACATCAACAAAAAATTCAAAAATATTTTATTAGCTTATGAGTTTATCGAGGTAACGCTGTCAAGTTTTTTAGTTTTAATGATTTTTGAGTTTTTGATATCACTCAGAAGTCAAAATAAGAAATTTTTTGTAAAAAATGGGTGCAAAACAAACTTATTTATTATTGTTAAAGAAAAATATCTCGACAGCATTACCCCACGAAATGTCTAAAAAAAATCTATAAAAAATTTCAGGTGGATCTATCAAGTAGCTTTTGAGTTGCAATGTCCACCGCCTTTGAAAAAAGCAGTTTTGAGAAAAACGCGTTTAAAGTTTTGACAACTTTTATTTTCAATTCCTTTTTTGTCTGTCAAATCGTAAAGTGATGAACACCTAAATATGTTTTTTAATCGTTTTGTATGTTTTTATTTTTATAACGATTTCCGAAGTGGAAATCGAAACGTCAAATGAATTTAATTTCAAACTTAAATTGTGGTTTATTTTCTGGTTGAATGTAGACAGGTACCGAATCAATTTGAACTGAAAAATGATTTCTTAGAAGTGGTAACGAAAAATGTATCTTCAAAATCTTTGAAAAAATTTTCAAATTCCGTCAGAAAATTACAAAATTTTTCTTCATAAATTTTGAACTGATTTTATGGTACATTATTTAACCCGGCACCTGCCACGTGGCTTTGCAAGGCGCCAACTGCCACGTGGGGTGCTCACAGCACCCCTTAAAGAATTTCTGTGATCTACTTGTTTAAAAAAACAAAATAATGTGTTGAGTAACACAAGAATATAAAAAAACATGTTTTATTAACTTATTAGCCACTAATATGTTATAAAAGTTAAAAAATAAAATGAAAAAGGTGTTATAAGCAAATTAGCAAGTACGAAGCCATAATAAATGAAGTCAAGTAAAATATCTAAAAAAATAAGATTTAGTGAGTATAGAGTCTATGTTAATAATTTAAATCAGTTATTTCAATAAAAAATGTAAATTTGACCTGTTTATCAAAAATTAAAAAAAAAATTTAAAACTTAAAGTGCCAGATGATGACACCCCAATTCGATTTTAGAGCTATAAGTTCAGAATTACAATAAATAACCACTTCAATCATTAACATATCTATACTATATAATATTATAGAAAGCTACTATGACGCACAGCTTCGTTACCAAACTTGAAATACCAAATATTTGATAAAAATGTGTTATGGGGTGCTGGTAGCACCCCACGTGGCAGGTGCCGGGTTAATGATTTTAATGAGCGAAATAATTTGACGAATTCTTGCTTTTTTGTATGATCAATGAATAGTTTGAGTTTCATTTTAAAAGTTTCATTTTGCGTTAAAAACATAAATTTAGCAAATTTGTCGCAGTTTTTCATTTCTAAAAATAAAGCAATTTCCTCCCCTAATTCACAGCATATTTTAAGAACATTTTATAAACTTAACCATCAAATATGATTGTGGTATAAGACATCAGTATGTTCTGTTTCTATAACTCTTCCAAAAATGCTATGAATGCACGATGATTTATTCCTCTTGAACGAATAAAACCAAAAATATTATCTATAATTGAAATGACATGTCTACATGCAAAACATTCGAGCACAACACCTGCTGATGGATTATGCAGTGACAAAATAATAAATCATGTTCTGGAGATTGTTCATGAACGTAATCTTTAAGTTTACAATATTTGCTCCTGTTTTTGGTACTCCGTCAGGTGTTACACTTACTAGGTGGTTACGAGTTAGTTTAAAAATTTCCAAACAGTTTCTGACTATGTACTTCAAAAATATCGTTTCCATTTGTTGAAATTTCATGGATTTCATTGAGAGAGCCGACAAAACTGTGCCCGAAACCCGCGTTATTTTGAAAATTTGCGCAAGAATCACCCGCTGCGAAAGTGTTAATAGCTGTATTATCTATATTTAATTAATAAATTAGCAATATTAATTAGAAAAAGTCTTTAAAAGAAAATAATTTACTTTTTTTCGCGGGCCGCATGCGGCCCACGGGCCGCACTTTTCCCACCCCTGGTCTAAATGGACCGACGACATAAAAAGTGTAGCGGGAAACTGGTTACAAGCGGCTCAGTGTAGAAAACACTGGAAAGAACTGAGGGAGGCCTATTTCCAGCAGTGGACGCGATTGGCTGATTGATGATGATGAATATTTTCTATAATGTCATATTCTTCATTATTGCTTTTTTCTTTTTGCGAAACTGTAGGTTTTTTCCGCCTACAAAAGATTTTGGAAATATTTTTTCCACCTCTTTATTACTGTCTCTTTTTCTGTCAATAGGTACCCGTTCTAGTTCGTTATTGGCACTACTTCTTTGTTTTTATTACCTCTTAGATCTTTTATATAACTTTATAGAAAAGATTTTGATTATTCCTGCAGTCTGCTTCTAGTTTGTCTCCAAAATCTTTCGAGGATTTGCCTCGAATGTTACATTTTTCAATTGTTTTCTCTGCTCTTTATATTGTTTATAGTTTTCATATGTTCGATTACTTATATATTTTGCATCCTTTTTTCTTTTATACTTTTTAATTGTATTTGGCATTCTCTATCCTGTATCTTTTTTTAATTGTATTTTACGCTTAATTTTATACTTCCACCATGCAGGCATTTTGTTTTACTGGTTACTTTTATTTACATTACATATTTTTTCTGCTCTATACAGTACTGTGTCTTTCAGTCTTTGCCATACATTCTTCACATGTCCCAGTCTCTTATTTCTATTTCTTTATTAATTGTTTCAACATACTTCTGGCTATTACTTTATTTTTCAATCGGTATGGACTTATCGTTCTATGCTGTTTTATTAAACCACTTCTATTTTCTTTTTATTTTATTATTTTTTTTTCCTCTTACAGATGTGAAGCTTACAGCTATTCGATTTTTGTAAATAACTTTTTGGTATCTCCTATAACAACAGATATAACGGACTTTTGTCACAAAAGTGGATCACCCTGTATAATATATCATGATCAATGAAAATATTACAAAACGTTAGTGCGATAATTTTGAACATGTTTCTGAGCTTACCTTTATTTGTGCTTTTTGTATTTTAATGTGTGTTACATGTTACTAGAAGTTTATTTGTTTATTTTTAGGGCAAAAACAAGAAAATCAAAAAATCAAAAATGTTGAAGGTGGACTCCCGAATTCTAGGTTTTAACGTTACTTCTGCCCCTGACCGAATCAACGTGGGTGATAGAGATTACGGTGATAATTCTTAAAAATAGTTATGTAAAGAACAGATTGTTATTAATATTGTACCTAAATAATTATATTATACATATATAATTTTTAAGACAATTTTTCAGTTTATTTCGCTTATTTATGTGTAATACATTCTTTTTGTTTTACCGATTTTACTGTTTAAATATTACTTTTACACAAAAAAGTTATTCTATCTTTCATTCCCCCGAATGCAAATGAGATATTTTTGTCAGATTTTATACTATTGTTCCATGGAACCTAATGTTGACCGTTATTTCGTAAGAAGTTGATTTTTTTTATATATCCATGTTTTTACTTTGAGAAATTAAAATTAATAAAACCTTGATTATATTTTTACTGCAGCGTTTCTATACACAGCGAACAATTAGAGGAACCTTACCATCTTTTTTACAACTATCCCATAAAAATTGGTAATTTGAAAAAATCGATCCTTTAATTTAGTGCAGTCTTTTGATATACAGTCCCTGGCCAAATTATTAAGACTTATGACCATCAGGGTTGGCAGGTTTAAACCAACATGGCTTAAAATCTTGGTTTTTTTTTAAACGTGGTTTTTTATTGAGCCTCCGAACTGGTGTTTTTATTTAAAGTTTTCAATACAGCGGCCGCAAATGAAGAAAATGACATAAATAAATTCGATTTTTTTACTTTCGAACTTAGATATTTTTAATATTATTACGTTTGAAGATGTTTTTTGTTGTTATATTAATTTTTTGTGTGTGTAAATAAAAATAAAAGTTATCTTAATCATTTTTTCATTGTGTATTACTATTTTATAAAATAATTTATTCATTTTTAAAGTATTTAGACTTATTATACACTAAACACCAAAATTAACGCACCACCTTAAAAATGGGACATTTTTGATGTCTCGTATTTCCTTTACCTATTGTCCGATTTGAATGATTTTTTTAGTATATTATAGCTTTGTTTTTCAAGAATATCGATGTAATAATATGATTGTTAAAGAGTTAAGTGTCATTGTCTACCGGGTGTAACAATGATAGTGTGTTTTTTCCTCAAAGTTTGGAACACCCTGTGGAAAATTCTAGCGTATATAAAATATTGAAATTAAAACACAACTGTAGCCTTAGACTTTCTTAACATTATGCTTTTTGACTCATTCGCTTATGTTGGATAATGAAAAAGTTAGCTACTTTAACAACTAGCAATGTTATTCATCAATACAGGGTGTTTCTAAATAAGTGCGACAAACTTTAAGGGGTAATTCTGCATGAAAAAATAATGACCGTTTGCTTTATAAACATATGTCCGCAAATGCTTTGTTTACGAGATACGGGATGTTGAATTTTTTCTTACAAACTGACGATTTATTTATTGCTCCAAAACTGGTTGAGATATGCATATGAAATTTGGTAGGTTATAAGAGGTAGTTATTGCCCATTTTTGACATACAATTAAGAATTTGATATTCACCATTGGCGTGTATATGGGTATAAACATTTTAGATACATCCCGTATGCACGCCAATGGTGAATATAAAATTCTTAATTGTATGTCAAAAATGCGCAATAACTGCCTCTTAAACGCTACCAAATTTCATTTGCATATCTCAACCGGTTTTAGAGCAATAAATAAATCATCAGTTTGTAAGAAAAAATTCAACATCCCGTATCTCGGAAACAAAGCATTTGCAGACATATGTTTATAAAGTAAACGGTAATTATTTTTTCATGTAGAATTAATTACCCCTTAAAGTTTGTCGCACTTATTTAGAAACAACCTGTATTGATAAATAACATTGCTAGTTGTTAAACTACAACTTTTTTATTATCCTACATAAGCGAATGAATCAAAAAGTAAAATGTTAAGAAAGCCTAAGGCTACAGTTAAGTTTTAATTTCAATATTTTATATACGCTAGAATATTCCACAGGGTGTTCCAAACTTTGAGGAAAAAACACACTATAATTGTTACACCCAGTATACAATGACACTTACCTCTTTAGCAATAATATTATTACTTTGATATTCTTGAAGAACAAAGCTATATTATACTAAAAAAATCAATCAAATCGGACAACAGGTTTAGGATATATAAGTCATCAAAAATGTCCCATTTTTAAGGTGGTGCGTTAATTTTGATGATTAGTGTAGTTCATATCAAATAAACCCAGTTTAAACCAAAAAACCTGTTTTTTTTTGGAAAAAACCTTGGTTTTTGCTAACCCTGCTACCTATGAATTTTTACAAAAATTAACTATTCCACTACTAAATGTTTAAACATTGTTTTTAAATTTAATTTTTTATTGGCCGGTTTCACCAATTACAAATATTAGTTTATTCTATGAATAAAGTTATTCGACCAATAAACTGACATATCTCCATTTTACTAACGTCAAATACGACTTATTTTATTTATTTATCAAATACAGTGGAACCTCGATTATCCGTCTCTCCATTAACCGTCACCTCTGTTAACCGTCAGTGTACATACAGAAGTTGTATTGACTACAAAAGCAAAAATTTTAATGTAAAAAAAAATAAAAAAAAAGTTAATTTGATTTGTGATGAGGACACAGACGGCTATCTATTGCTGACATATAAAGAAATCGTTGAAATGGCAACAAAGGCGGACCAAACAGATTCAGAAGCTGACACAGTCTTGGAATTTGACTATAGTTATGTTGATGAACCTATTGTAACTGACAAAGATTTGCGTAAATAATCTAGAGAAGATGCATCGCATATGCAATAATTCATCGAGTGGTATTCTCAACAAGAAAAAGCCAATAGAGCAGATTGCATAATCTGTTGCCGATTAAGAAATGCAGCCGTCGCAAAATGTGAAGCAAGAGTAAAACAAAAAATGATTTCAGAATATTTTAAATTGATTCGATTGTACGAACACAAATCCCTCTTATATTGTCAAACAAACCATACAAATGAAATTTGAGAGTTGTACTATGAATTTTTATTTTTTTTTAATGTTCTGTTAACCGTCTTTTCGATTATCCGTCATACCCTTGGTCCGGTGTCCTGACGGATAAACGAGGTTCTACTGTAAATATTTACTCTCCTAGTAAATTGGCAAGTTCATCTCGGTGTAAATATCTATAAGAAAGTAAATTCGCCAGTTTAACTTTAAATTATCAAAATTATATTGAAACAAAATAAAAATATAAATGTCTAATAAATTTTATTCGACGAATAACTATTTATTGATTTATTTGTTGTTGGTGAAACCGGACATTAGTAATGTTAATGTTATAATAATATATTTAATAATAAACAACAATAAAACATTTAAAAATATTACATATTTATATTTTTTAATATTTGATTAAGCCCCCTTTAGCTTTGATTACCGCTTGTACCCGTCTTGGCATACTTTGAATGCATTTAAATTCACTTTGCTTTAATTTATCGTTGTGGGTCCAATGATATATTAGTTTTTCAATCAAAAAATTTTAGTCCAAGTTTTTCAACCTAATATAAATATTTGTAAAATATTTTTAAAAGATATTTAATTGAAAAACTTTTTGGACCATTTTCCTGGTGACACTTCCATGGCTTCTAAAAATTGCAAGCCAGATGGATGCTGAATTGAAGACAAGAGGGAATTCTAAAAAGTTGCAATTCACAACCCCGTCTACAGCTTGGTAGAATAAAAATGGTATACATTACAATAGAGAATAAAAATGGTATACATTTTTATTTCAAAAAAAATTTGTTGGTGACTTTTTTATTGGAAATTTCTCGTTTTAAAAGCTCCTAAACATTTTGTATGGGATTAGGACAGGAGATCAACAAAATATTAAAAAATATAAATAATATGTAATATTTTCAAACGTTTTATTGCTGTTTATTATTAAAAATATTATAGTTAATGTATAACATTACATAACAGAATTTAAAAATAATTTTTAAGGTACTAGTACAGAAGACCAAAATTAAGCATTTTTTCAAGATTTTTTTTTCTCAGAACCTGTATTAAAAGTGAGTATAAAGCTTTTTACATATTAATGTCTAACTCTTAGAGAATACAAAAAATATATCTTTTTTCATTTATGCACGTACACTAATATTATAGAGGGCGTCAAAGTCAAGGCCTCGAAAAAAAGTAGTTCCGATGGCGGACAGTTAATCTCAGGATTGGGATATCTGAAACAAAAAATTCGTACGGCATTTGAAAAAGGAAGGTTTCACGTGACAATTTACCACCAATAGTGAAAAATTCCGCAAAAAAAAAGATTTTACGGAGATTTGAAAAATTTTTGTGAAAAAATCGCCTGTTTTTCTTCAGTGTTTTATGGCTAAAAAATATTTTTTATTTTTTGGTCAAATTGTGGTAAATTGTCAAGAAACCTTCCTTTTTCAAATTCAATACGGTTTTTTTATTTCAGATATCCCAATCGTGAGATTAACTGTCCGTGATCGTTTTTCGAGGCCTCGACTTTTGCGCCCTCTACAATGTTAGTGTACGTGCATAAATGAAAAAAGATATATTTTTTGTACTCTCTAAGAGTTACATATTAGTATGTAAAAAGTTTTATGTTCATTTCTAATAAAAGGTTCTGAGAAAAAAATTATTATTTTTGGTCTGCTAAAGTGTACTAGTACCTTAAACAAATAGTACCTATTGGAATAGTTGATTCTTGTAAAAATTCATGGATGGTCATAATAATTTGGTCAGCGAGTGTATTTGTTCGTCCGGGGAACAATAAAGTGAAAACGGTAAAATGTGGGGAAACATTATACAACCGGAATTGTTTCTACTTCCAATCTCGAAAAGGTTAGAAAACAGTAACTGTTTTTACCATAGATATATAATACTCTAGATTGCGCCCTGCGATGTTAAAATGGGTGACGGTTGCGACAGAGATAAATGAGCCTATTTGGTCGGTAGTCTCTTTTTAATTTAAGGGGAATATCGACGACGTAAATATCCCACTTTATCGAGTAATATGTGTTGACAGTTGGAGCGGGTGGTGACGGGAAATGGTCTTTGGTCTTCGGACGTGGATAATCGTGGTTCGAATCCCATACCAACTTTACTTTTTTTATTTTTATTTAATCAATATTGCGTTTATTAGATATTTTTACATCTGAAAAATGGACCTAAGTAAATCTAGCAGATAATAAATGTATGTATAGTAAGTTAATATTGGAATACATAATTTGTGAACTGCATAGTAAAATAAAAGTCATTCGTTATTAATATAAATTCGTCCTTATTCGAATGATGTGAATGTTTGTTTTGCTTCTACTTTTTTAAAAAATTGTAACAATAGTTTCATAAATAAAAATAATGTCTAATTACTTATAATTGAATCGGTCATTTCAAAAACAGCAAAGTCCACAATTTTCAGAAACTAACTTTTTGAGAGGAATAGACTCCTTTAAGATAAACGTTGTGTGCAAAAACGACACCAGTCCAGTAAAAACATTAGGAACAAAACTACAATATAACTCTGAATTTTGATGTCATCCATTTCATCCATCTTTCGACTATATAGTTAGTTTTCTTTGCTCTTCTGTAAAATTAGGAATATGTGACTCATGTTGTTTTTGAAATGACCCATTCAATTAATAAATCGATGGTACATTATGTTGATATTAATTATTGGTAATTTTTTACGAATATTTTTAACAATTACTTTATACTATTCTACAATTAACTTATTTAAAAAATAACATTGGCTTTTATATTTTTAAAAATCTATAGGTACCTACACAGTTTTTCTTAGTTGTTATATATTTCTTTGCATAGATTTACTTTAGAGATGTAATAATATCTAATAAACGCAATATTGATTAAATAAAAAATAAAAAAAGTAAAGATTGGTATGGGATTCGAAGCAGGATTATCCACGTCCGAAGACAAACGACCAGTTCTCGTCGCCATCCGCTCGAACTGTCAAACCATCTAAAATACTCGACGACAGAGTAGGATAGTGACGTCGTCGATACTCCCCTTGAATTAGAAAGAGACTACCGACCAAATAGGCTCATTTATCTCTGTCGCAACGGTCACCCATTTTAAGATCGTAAGGCGCAATCTAGAGTATTATATATCTATGGTTTTTACTCATGTTCATGATAATGATAGCTGGATATTAGTGCTTGAAGATAAATGACACTGCTTGAAGCATATTTGGCACCTCAGAAATCGTATTTAAGGAGAAAAATCAACGTAAGTACCGTTTCCTTATTAACAAAAAATATATCTATATGAAATAAAGTCGAGTTATGTTAGTTACACCATTTATAACTCGAGAACGACTGAACAGATTTTTATGAAATTTTATACGTATATTCGAGCAGACTGGGAATAAGATAATATGGAGTTTCATACCCGTACGTCAGGTTGCCCCCCTGATATATTTTTTTAATTTTTGGAAAAACCGTTTTTTACTAATTTTATGAGATGTAGAACCAAAAGATACATACAATCCTAAATTTTCAATTTTCTATCTCAGACCGTTATTTTTTAATAGCCATTTAAATAATTTACATCTATATATTAAAATTCTCCGATCGTAGTGTTCGTCACCGTACTCCTCGGAAACGACTATACCGATTTTTATGAAATTTGGCAGGTATATTCGACCGGACTGAGAGTAGTTTGTTATCTATATTTTATACCCGTACGTCATAAGGGGGTTGCCCATGACGCCGTAACTCTCACAATAATTACGCGAAAAATACGAAATTAAGTAGGTAAACAATTTTATTGCTGGAATCGAATCTTATGATTGTATATATTAATAATATAGGTTATGCAAAGTCCGCAGATAGTGTGCTACTTCTTTTATAAACAAAATGGCGCCCGAAAATCGTGTTATTTCAATGTTTGCTCTATAACTCCAAAGATTTTAACTTTACACCAAAAACACCCAAATAAAAATTCACCGTAATTAAATTCTGCATAGAGACGTGTTTTTGCCAATTTACGAAAATTTTCCCCGGAAAATGCGGCTTTTTCCAACAAAATCTTTAATTTTCAACTAAATTGTTAGATAAGTAATTGTTTATCAATAATTAAATAACTTGGTAATATAAAAGCTTTTTTCATATAGAGTATAATTCCAGAAGCCGATGGAAATTGAATGAACAGTTTAGCAACAATTGAATTGTTAATTAAAAATTTACGGTCGATAATAACGACAATAATTATGATACATAAGAATAACTATGATTTTTGTATAAAAAGACACAGTACCTACCTAATGTACTTTACAGAATTGAAATTGGGCTATTTAAGCGGTCTCAGGAATATTTTAAAATTATAAACAATTTTTTGGCTTATAAACAAATAGAATATCTCGGGAAATATTAATTTAAATTAAATCATGAAAACGGTACTGGAAAAAAGCGGCCGGACGCTTCTTTTAAAAGGAAAAACGTTTAATTGTGATGAGTTGTTCCTGAGATACAACCGGTCAAAGTTGACCGGCATTTACGGCCAAGATATAAACAATAGGATCATAATTTTCAAACCATCACCTTTTTATTTCGGTCCTCTTTCTCCACACCAATTTTAATATCATTAAAATACTCATAACATATATTATTATAATAAAAACTGTCGATATTACGAGTGAAAATTGCCAAAAATAGCAAAATGCCAATTAAAAATTAAGTTGGAGAAAATGTAATCTCAAAGTTCAAAATCAGTATACGTTAAAAGAATGCATTTTCTCGGCTTACCATGGAGCAATTTTCTGCATTATTTTTTTGTTCCCAAGTAACTCATAACCCAAGTATTTGGCAATCGTCACTTGTAATATCGATAGTTTTTATTATAGTAATATATGTTATGAGTATTTTAAAGATATGAAACTTGGTGTGGAGAAAGAGGACCGAAATAAAAAGGTGATGGTTCGAAAATTATGATCCTATTGTTTATATCTTTGCCGTAAATGCCGGTCAACTTTTACCGGTTGTATCTCAGGAACCACTCCATCATAATTAAACGTTTTTTCTTTTAAAAGAAGCGTCCTGCCGCTTTTTTTCCAATACCGTTTTCATGATTTAATTTAATATTTCCCGAGATATTCTATTTGTTTATAAGCCAAAAAATTGTTTATAATTTTAAAATATTCCTGAGGCCGCTTAAATAGTCCAATTTCAATTCTGTAAAGTACATTAGATAGGTACAGTGTCTTTTTATATAAAAATCATAGTTATTCTTATGTATCATAATTATTGTGGTTATTATAGCGACCGTAATTTTTTAATTAACAATTCAATTGTTGCTAAACTGTTCATTCAATTTCCATCGGCTTCTGGAATTATAATCTATACGACAAGAGCTTTTATATTACCAAGTTATTTAATTATTTATAAACAATTACTTATCTAAAATTTTAGTTGAAAATTAAAGATTTTGTTGGAAAAACCCGCATTTTCCGGGGAACATTTTCGTCGAAGTAAATCGGGAAAACACGTCTCTATGCAGTATTTAATTACGGTGTTTTTGGTGTAAAGTTAAAATCTTCGGAGTTACATATTAATAATTGAAAAAAACACGATTTTCGGGCGCCATTTTGTTTATTGCGGACTTTGCATACCTATATTATTAATATATACAATCACAATCATAAGATTCGATTCCAGCAATAAAATTGCTGGTAAATAACTTTTCCCAAAAATGGCCTATTCTCCGATAATCTGCCCAGATTATTGTTGTTCAGATAGTCTTACGCTAGCCATTGCCTTGTGGTAGGCAATACAGCCCAATCTTAAAATCCATCGTATTGTCCATGTGGATTGTACTGTACCGAAGACTGCACATGAATTTCTGTTAGAAAATATTTGACATGAATTTATTTTTGGAAAAGAAAAAACAAAATGTCATAGAACAAAATATATTACGTCAAACAAAATCATACATGCTTTACCTAGAAAAAAGTGAAATAAGTGTATTCTTAGTAATGAAAGTTCTATCGTATTTTATTAAAAACAAAAACATTGAATCTGTAACACAAGTTACGGATTACCAAGTGGTGTATGAAGAGTCAAAAAGTTACAAGTAAATAAAGAAATACCTTTCCATTTTGGCACTTATTCACTAGACAATACATATATGCAGCTATATAGCAAATACAGCTGCATATTATGTACATGACATGTTTCACCACATCGTGGTGAAATATGTCATGTTTAAGTAAACATCTATACAATGGACATATTTCACAATTAATATGCTTTGGATCCAACTATTTGAAATTATAAAACAAAGATATTCAATCGTCGTTTTTCTAACCAATCTTTCAGAAAAGTACCTAAATTAGAACGTTTACGAAAGATAACATTGCAGAAAACAGAAAAAAGTAGCAAAAAAATATATAAAATCAACAGAAAAAGACGAGAATTTTTAATAAAACCAAAAAAACGATACGTTTGCAGGACAAACTTCGAAACATAATCACGACAAAAAAAAATTATAAATGCAATCAACATCATGGATGTTTAGATAGAAAATCAGCTATAACACTGGCTATCTTGTTAAGGAAGATTATTCCAAAATTGGAAATAATTTCCAAAACAAAAAATGTTTTCGGGAAAAGTTGACTAAAAAATTAATCAAAAATGAATAACCATTTTCAATTTCGTTGCAACACGAAACTACAGCCGCATCATTATTCCAGTTTTTAAAAAATTAATCTTGGAAAGGCAAAATATTACTTTTCATAGATTAATAAAATCTACTTTGATCTCTACTTGAATCCTTTCCCAAAAACTAAAATACGATAGAAAAATTCATTACTTATAAGAGCGCACTCAATAGTTCTACTCACTAGAACGTGAATGCTATATTCCATCAATATGGTTGCAAGTCGACTTTTTCAAAGCTATGGAAAGTTTGAAATAACGTGAAAATTTTGCGAAAATCTTAGTTCTTCCAGTCTCTCGAACTACCTCTCCTTCCTCTTCCGCCTCTTCCCCTACCACTGCCACGTGGATGATCTAAAAAATGTCAATATTAAGATACAAATTGGTAATACACAAAGCATCAAAATTAACACACCACCTTAAAAATGGGACATTTTTGATGTGTCGTATTTCCTAAACCTGTTGTCCGATTTGAGTGATTTTTTTAGTATATTATAGGTTTATTCTTCAAGAATATCGATGTAATAATATTATTGCTAAACATGTAAGTGTCATTGTATACCGGGTGTAACAATGATAGTGTGTTTTTCCTCAAAGTTTGGAACACCCTGTGGAATATTCTAGCGTATATAAAATATTGAAATTAAAACTCAACTGTAGCCTTAGCCTTTCCTAACATTTTGCTTTTCGATTCAGTCGCTTATGTGGGATAATAAAAAGTTAGGTACTTTAACAACTAGCCATGTTATTTATCAATACAGGGTGTTTCTAAATAAGTGCGACAAACTTTAAGGGGTAATTCTGCATGAAAAAATAATGACCATTTGTTTTATAAACATATGTCCGCAAATTATTCGTTTCCGAGATACGGGATGTTGAATTTTATTGATGAAACCGGTTGAGATATGGAAATGAAATTTGGTAAGTTTTAAGACGTAGTTATTGCGCATTTTCTGGCATACAATTAAGAATTTTATATTCACCATTGGCGTGCATACGGGTAATATGACCGGGTAATATGACCCGTATGCCCGCCAATTGTGAATATAAAAGTCTTAATTGTATGTCAAAAAATGCGCAATAACTACCTCTTAAAATCTACTAAATTTTATTTGCATATCTCAACCGGTTTTAGAGCAATACATAAATCGTCAGTTTGTAAGAAAAAATTCAACATCCCGCATCTCGGAAACGAAGCATTTGCGGACATATGTTTATAAAGCAAATGGTCATTATTTTTTCATGCAGAATTACCCCTTAAAGTTTGTCGCACTTATTTAGAAACACCCTGTATTGATGAAAAACATGGCTAGTTGTTAAAGCACCTAACTTTTTTATTATCCCACATAACCGAATGAATCGAAAAGCAAAATGTTAAGAAAGCCTAAGGTTACAGTTGAGTTTTAATTTCAATATTTTATATACGCTAGAATATTCTACACTGTGTTCCAAACTTTGAGGAAAAAACACACTATCATTGTTACACCCGGTATACAATGGCAGCTAATCTGGAAAGCTCAACGTAGGTGGCGCTCGTGTAGTTGGAGGTCATGTCAACTTACGTCAATACTTCAAATCAATCTATTTCCAAGTAAATATTGCATATTTGTTTCGCTGTGTGAATTAAACTTGAGAAAATAAAATCCCTCAATGTTGTGCTGTGCATTTGTGCTCATCGAGAACATCAGGACACAGGTTTCCGAAAGATATTCTGATGAGAAAAAAGTGGATTGTAGCAATAAGAAGGAATAAATATGTGCCGAGAATAAATGCACGTATCTGCAATAAACATTTTGTTGAAACAGATTACGTATTGCCCCCAGATTCGACTGTAAAAAATAGAATACTTCACTATAACATTCAGATCAAAATTTATTATAAACGCACGGATTAAGATATGCAATTTTATATACATTCACACTGTTGCCACATCTACAATGACCTTTTATGGAGTGAACATGTAAAAAAATTTATATTTGAAGTAATAATATAGAAAAATGTGAAATACTAATTGTTAAATAATTCTCAAGTTCTCAATATTTTTTAGTGACTACCTAAAACATAACCTGACCAAACCTAACCTAGCGTCATCGAAAATAATATAAAAAAGTTAATATGTAACTGAACATTTTAGTGACATATTATCTTTAAAATATGCTTTAAAATGACTAAAACATAACCTGAGCAAACCTAACCTAATCGAAAATAATATAAACAAGTTAATAACTGAAAATTGAAGTAACCCAGTACCATTCAAATATTCTTTACTGACTAAAACATAACCTGATCAAACCTAACCCTAATTTTTTCCAATTTCACCTTAAATTTAAGGTCGCCTTTCACGTAGACAAACACCCAAATAATTATACTTAATTAAAATTAACACATTCTATATTTCCATAAGGAATTATAATTTTTTTAAATAAGACAACATTGCAGAATCAACTGCGCTCAACCCATGCTTAAACCAAATTTACACCAAATGCGCAACTGCCATGGCGGCCATATTTTGAAAATATCACATTTTTAAATAAGATAAACACAAAAATTAATGCTGAGCGCACTTAATTGTGAATTTTAAATTGATAAAAAAAGTAAGGCAGATCGCACATATCATATTATACACAGCTGTCAGACTCGTGTGGGGAGTGAATCAATACCAAATAAATACCCTCTGAGCTATAGAAATAAAACATTGAGACGATTATTAATATAGTTTATCATTCGATAAGTGCTTCCTTTTTCCAGTAACTCTCGCATCCCTTCTTAATTCGTTTTTTCAACGCACAAACAGTCTCCAAGATCCGTATATTTCGGCCATAATTTATTGTTTATTAAATCGTAATAAAAAACACCATATACAAACTTCACGAATAGTCAAAACTTTGACCTCCAACTACACGAGCGCCGCCAGGCGGGAGCAACGGCGTACATAGGTGCCATTACACTTACCTGTTTAGCAATAATATTATTACAGCGATATTCTTGAAGAATAAAGCTATAATATACTAAAAAAGTCACTCAAATCGGACAACAGGTTTAGGAAATACGAGACATCAAAAATGTCCCATTTTTAAGGTGGTGCGTTAATTTTAATGCTTAGTGTAGTAAGGTAAGCTAAAATTTTTGCATAGGGTCATCTAGTGGAAATTACTTGACTTCGTCAATTTTGACATTTCTGATGGTAAACAGCATTGATAGATTGAAAATCCGGAACTTGTTTAGCAGCAACAAATTTTCAAAACGATTTTTTTTATTTAGCTTAAATGCCTCGACAACTAAGGCCATTGGCACGGTACAGTTGATTTTGTAATCAAGTTATAGTGTAATTTGTAGTATGTGTGTTGAGTACATGTCTTGTTACTTAGTAAAGTCGATGAGACGCTAAAGTCGTTAGACTCCTCATAATTTGACTGCAGTCCATATGTTCAATCACGAATTAATCCATTAATTTGTAATCTCACATTAATCTTAACTTCCTAAATTTTTATGGTTTCACCTTGTATAATTGCGAAACATATCGATTAATAGCATAATTGGAGTTTATTCAACTTCCTGCCAACTGAATAAATTGCTAAATAGTGTTACAGTGGAACCCCAAAAATCCCAACTAATTGGGGGGACGTTCGGATTCCGAAAAGTTCGGATTATCCGAAAGTTAGCCTAACTAGTAATTCAAAGCTTTCATTGTCGTTGATTTTGAGTCGCAAAACGTTCTCGCAAGAGTGTGGACAATAATTTTGGACTCAAGTTGACTACGAGAGAACCAAAGTAAGTTTATGTTTAACCTGTATAAGCACTACATATTAAAGTACGTATTTATTTTTAAGAAATTTTAAATGTCAAAGTCCTATTAATCCTACATTGTTCAATTTTCTGGTTTTACTCTGTATAATAAACATGTTTTTAAGGTTTTATCTAGAATTTTTTAATTTTTTTCACTTTCCGTTGGTTTGGATTAGTGGGGTTCTACTGTATTTCTAATTGTACTTCCTAGTGTTGTAATCGCTTCCTCGTTTAAATTGTATTTGTAAGCTTTTAAAGTTCAAAGTTTTTGTTACTATGCAAAAGACAATAAACTTATTGATGAATCGTAGAATTTTGGTGAGATTATAAATTAGCAGTCCGGACTATTTTGGGTCGCAGTCTATTTAGAATAGTTACCTAATTAACAACTCTAGTGCGTAAATCGTTGTCTGAAGTTTGAAGTTGTTTACACTCAACAGAGTGTAATTATCAGTAGCTGTAAATTTAGGGCAGTTTATTATAAAATTTTGCTTAACCAACACCTGTAGTGTAATAGTTCAGTAGATGTCACTAAAAAATTTATCATCGTTTATCATCGAAAGTGAAAAACTGGAGGGAACTATGCACATATCGAAATGAGTGGAAGAAAATTGTAACGAAAACCAAGTCATACAACAAACTTTGACAACACACAAGTGGAATGCGGAGTGATTCACCGCAATAAGCGAATCAGATAGCTCTAAGTAAGCGCGGCAAGCATTCCATCCGGAATGAAAAGCCTTGATGATGAAGATGATGATCCTTGTGGGAACGCTACTCACTGGAGGGACCGAAGATGTTTGGATACAATTAGCATATCTTTGTAAAGGCAATGAAGTGGTCTGATTGCGAAATCAACTGTACCATATCAATGGCCTTAGTTATCGAGGAATTTAAGGTAGTTGTGTGTGTGTGTGGTTGAAAAAAAATGACTGCGGATTACTGGACCTGCCTAACCAATTTTTATATTTTGAGCTCATGAATTGCTGCACTTTTTTTTTAGTCTGGTTAACAAAAGGTGTTTAGTTTTAGTATTATATATATATTTTCTTTTTTATATACATATTTTTAATCAATTGGCGCCAAAAGTATCCACAAGTCAATCTTTCAGATGGACAACTTCTACCTATTGATATAATTCTTTTTTTCTCTCTCTTTCTTTTTTTATTCAAATTTTCTTTGGGTTTTTTTGTTTTTTTTTTCAAATACATATATACATATATTTTACAACATTTAAGGTAGTTAAAAAAATTTCTAACAAAGGTTTACTTACTGTAACTTTTGAAATTATTACTGAATTTCCCACTAGGTGGCGAGTACAACTTCATGCTTTCAGAACCTTTATTCGTTCGCATTTGCTTATTATTGGAAGCATTACTAGAGTCAAACTCTATAGGCGTATGTCTTTTTTGGGCAGTTGTCGGTTTTTCTTCCTCCTAAAAAAATATGAAGTGGCTTATTTTTTTTGATCACTTTAATATTTGGTATACCGCAGCAATACTAGAGCCACGCATTGTTGCCACGATGTAGGTATTACATTTAAAAAATCATTTTCTAAATATGGTACACTCGGTACTATGCTTTCAAAAAGGTAAGACAGAAAGCATATTTTATATCACTGTAGAATATTAACTGAGAAAATACATAAAGAAAATGAGGACTGATTTACCTCAAAACATAGATCTGGAGAGCTTAAGCGGTGTAACCCCTAAATAGGTCTGGATCGCGCGTACCAAAAAAAAGTTGATTAATAGCAAGCTGAAAATTTGTTAATAGCTTAACGGTGTCTAGTCGGACAAACTTTGATGTACGGGAACACTGGAACAGGGGAAGTTTTAATTGTGGAACAGTTTAAAAATTTGGAACGTCAGATTACGAAAACGTCCCAGTATTTTGTCGGACAGAACATCCAATTGATTTGTTACCTTTTCATTAAACTCTCATGCAAAAATCAGACTGCTATTACTAACCAATATGATTCCTGTCATTTGACATGTTCTTTGTGTTCCACTCGTTAAAATGCCCAGTTGGTGATAAACACCAGTCTGATTTTTGCATGAGAGTTTAATGAAATGTTAACAAATCAATTGGAAGTTCTGTCCGACAAAACACATGAACGTTTTCGTAGTCTGACCTTCCAAATTTTTAACCTGTTCCACAATTAAGACTTCCCCTGTTCCAGTGTTCCCATACATCCAAGTTTGTCCGACTAGACACCGTTAAGCTATTAACAAATTTTCAGCTTGCTATTAATCAACTTTTTTTTTGGTACGCCGGATTCAGAACTAAAAGGGGTGTTTAGTCACTCTATACAATGATGAGCGCGCTAATAACCGGCAAAATAACGCAAAAGATGGAAAACATAATATGTACACTGGGGTGCAAAATTAACCGGACACCTTAAAAATGAATCATTTTTGATTTCTCGAATTTCCTAAACCTGTTGTCCGATTTAAGGGATTTTTTAATATGTTATACAATATCGCTGTGTTAATATTGTTGCTAAACAGGTAAATTTTCATTCTACAGCGGGTGTACCAATGAAACTGTGTTTTTTTCTCAAATTTCGCATCACCCTGTGGAATATTCTAGCATTTATAAAATACTCAAATTGAAACCCAACTATAGCCTCATGTTTTCTCAACATTCTGTTTTTTGATTCATTCGCTTATGTTGGACCATAAAAAAGTTAGGTACTTTAACAATTACCCATGTTTTTCATCAATCAGGGGCTTTTTATATAAGTATGGCAAACTTCAAGGGACAATTTTACATGAAAAAAATATGACAGTTTGCTTTATAAACCTGTGTCTGCAAATGCTTCGTTTCTGAGATAGAGAGTGTTGAAATTTTTCTTACAAACTGACGATTTAATTATTGCTTTAAAACCGGTTGAGATATGCAAATCAAATTTGGTGGGTTTTAAGACGTAGTTATTGTACGTTTTTTACGTATAAGTAAGAATTTAATATTCACCATTGGCGCACATACGGGTAATATGAGCTGTCATATTACCCGTATGCGCGCCAATGGTGAATATTAAATTCTTAATTGCATGTCAAAAAATTTGCAATAACTACGTCTCAAAACCCACCAAATTTCATTTGCATATCTCAACCGGTTTTAAAGCAATAAATAAATCATCAGTTTGTAAGAAAAATTTCAACACCCTGTATCTCAAAAACGAAGCATTTGCGACATACCGTTTATGAAGTTATTATTTTTTCATGCAGAATTACCCCTTAAAGTTTGCCATACTTATTTAAAAACACTCTGTATTGTTGAAAAACATGGCTAGTTGTTAAAGTACCTAACTTTTTTATGGTCCAACATAAGCGAATGAATCAAAAAACAAAATGTTGAGATAACATGTGGCTATAGTTGGATGTCAGTATTTTATAAATGCTAGAATATTCCACAGGGTGATGCGAACTTTGAGAAAAAAACACAGTTTGATTGGTACACCCGGTATACAATAAAAATTTAACTGTTTAGCAACAATACTATTACAGCGATATTGTTAAAGAATAAGGCTATAGTATATTAAAAAAATCACTTAAATCGGACAACAGGTTTCGGAAATTGGAGACATCAAATATGGCCTATTTTTAAGGTGTCCTGTTAATTTTGCACCCCAGTGTATGTTGTGAAATAAAAAGAAACTAGAAGAGGTGGAAAATTATCAATAGAAACCTATAAATCTACATTATTTTGCTAATTTCCCACCTTTAGACGTATCAAACGAGCTTGGCAACTGTCACTGTGACAGGAGAATTTTATAAAATTAGTAAGACAGTGTAAGTAAGGTTTTTGGAAGTTCAGGTGAGGACTTGTAAAATTTGCAACAATATGCTAGAACTTACCTTCTTAGAACTAGTAGTGGCACTTCTAAATGACAACTGAACATTGCATTTATATATAGGAGTCGGATGAAGCAAATCTTTAATCAAAGTATTGATGTTAGCCAACACTACTGGCGCCAATTTAATTTTTTTGTCGTCCTTCTTTTCGCCTTCCTGCAACTTTTCGAGAGATCGTAAACATCCAGCCACTCCTCTGGAGAAGTAAGTCAGCCTAGATTTAAAATCTCTGAGCACGGCTGGATCAGCTGTCAGGAAATCGGGCGACTGTCTTGCTAGTCTGTGGAAGGCGTAGAGTAAACATTCTACAGAAGTGAAGTCTAAATTTGGCATTTTGTCTATATTTCCATCTTCTGGTGGTAGGGGCATGTACCGCTAAAAGAACAAACCATTCTTAGAACACTAACATCCAGTTTTTAAGCGAGTCTTCAGTAAAGGTTAATTATAATCTATATACTAAATGATCTATTATAAAGGCATTTTTAATACATTCTAGACCAGGGCGGATCTGTGAAAAAACGTCTATTTTTCGATGTGCGAGGTGGCATTCGGATTTTTGCAGATAAAGTTAGGTGACAACTTCAATAATTATAATTGACTTATGCTCCTTCTCAAATATGCCCGGAACATTTATAAAAAAATTAAAATATTTAAAAAATTCGAAAAACATCGACTTTTTTCTACTTTTTTGCGTATAACTTTAAACGATTCATTTTGGAACAAAGTCGTAAAGAAATAAAATAAACATAATTGAATTTTGTATGATAAACGACTGGTTAAAAATGTCTTAAATTATTACCCTTTCTGCAAAATAGCAATAAATACAAAATAAGGGGGCAAAATAAGCCAGTCTTTATTCAATGTTTTTCAACCACTTTGGTTGCACTTAAAACTTTCGTAAATCGTATAGAAAATTCTTACAATATACTTAAATCGTTCACCAAATTTTATTAAAATCGACTTGATAGATTTTGCAGAATAAATTTGCAATCTATTTTTTTTAAAGTTAAAATTTTTTAAAAAGTTTCTGGAGAAAAAGTAGACCATTTAGAAGTTTGCTAATTTTTTTACATCTAAAGAGGTTCTCTACCTATCTAATACACTTTACAGAATTAAAATCGGATTATTTAAGCGGCCTCAGCACTGTTTTAAAGTTATAAACAATTTTTTGGCTTATAAACAAATACACTGAGGGCGTTTGAGTTCGCATAAATTCATTTTCTCGAGAATAGGCGTCTCTGGAGATAAATCCTGAAACAGGTCGATTTTTATTTTTAAATTCTAATTTTTTGGTATATACAGAGTGGGCCAAATAAAAGTATCCACCTCGATATTTGGCAGTATTTATTTAATTTTAAGAAAATGACGAAACAGGTCGATTTTAGATCAAAGGGGGACACATTTTTACGGTATACATCTGTCATTTGTCAACCCCCTCCCTTCCACATCCCCCCCTTATTTTTAAATAGGGAATAAGGGTTATGTGCTAGCTCATTTGAAAGGTTATTCAATTCTCTATTCAGTAATATTAACATTGGCATAATTATTTGTACCAAGAAAATTATACCAATAAATTGTTATGTCCAAGAAAAATTATTTTAAATTAAATTAATTGACACAAAAAGAAGAATGTATGTAATTTATTTAACTCAAAATGCATTCTACTGCTGACAGAAAACGAAAAAAAAAAATGTTAATTTGATAAATAAACATTGTTTGTTGTTTAAATTCAATATTCAACCTACCAAGAGGCAGATGGGTGGCAGCTTGAACATTGAAATTAAGCAAAAAGCAATGTTTATTTATCAAAAAACATTTTTTTATGTTTTGTGACAGCAGTAGAATGTATTTTGAATTAAATAAATTACATACAGTACAACCTGCCATATCCGGACCTGTCATATCCGGACTCCCCATATCCGGACGGTTCTGCGCCGTCCGGATCCACCGAAATCTACCAAGAAAGGCAGTCCTGCTGTTGGACAACACACTAAAAGAAGAACTAAAAGATGGCGAAATAATGTATTATATAATCTATAAAACGTGTCTATCGACAAAAGTAATTGACGGCGTTGATTACTGAAATGTATGAAGGAGAAAACCTTTCAGAGACTGTAAAAGAAGTAGTGGTCTTGATATCCGGATTTTTTCATATCCGGATCGGTCTGTCGCCACATTGATCCGGATATTACATTCTTCTTTTTGTGTCAATTAATTTAATTTAAAAAAATTTTCTTGGACAACCTGTATAAATAATTATGTTAATGTTTGTATTACTGAATAGAGAATTGAATAACCTTTCAAATGAACTAGCACACGACCCTATTCCCTATTTAAAAATAAGGGGTGGGGTATGTGGAAGGGAGGGGGTTGACAAATGCCAGATGTATGTACCGTAAAAATGTGTCCCCCTTAGATCAAAAATCGACTTGTTTCGTCATTTCCTTAAAATCTAATAAATACTGCCAAATATCGAGGTGGATACTTTTATTTGGCCCACTCTGTATATCATACTAGTGACGTCATCCATCTGGGCATGATGACGTAATCGATGATTTTTTTAAATGAGAATAGGTGCCGTGTGATAGCTCAATCGAAAGGCTATTCAATTTTGTATTCACTAATATAAACATTAACATAATTATTTATACAGGGTTTGAATAAAAAAAAAATTTGAATTAAATTAATTCAAATATTTAGATTACGTCATCACACCCTGATGTATGACGTCGCTAGTATGATATTTATGCCAAAAAATTATAATTTAAAAATAAAAATAGATCTGCTTCGGGATTTATCTCCAGAATTGCCCATTCTGAAGAAAATGAATTTATTCCAACTCAAACGTCCTCACTGTATTTGTTTATAAGCCAAAACATTCTTTATAACTTTAAAACAGTGCTGAGGCCGCTTGAAAAATCCGATTTTAATTCTGTAAAGTGTATTAGATAGGTAGAGAACCTCTTTATATGTAAAAAAAATTAGCAAACTTCTAAATGGTCTACTTTTTGTTCAGAAAGTTTTTAAAAAATTTGAACTTTTTTAAAAAAATTTAGATTGCAAAATAATTATGCAAAATTATGTCGATTTTAATGAAATTTGGTGGACGGTTTAAGTATGTTGTAAGAATTTTCTAAGCGAATTATGAAGGTTCTAAGTGCAACCAAAGTGGTTGAAAAACATTGAATAAAAACAGTCTTTTTTGCCCTCTTATTTTCTATTTATTGCTATTTTGCAGAAAGGGTAATAATTTAAGACATTTTAAACCAGTCGTATATTATTCAGTCAGTCAGTCAGTGAAAAATCAACACCATATCCGTGGTGATATTTTCCAAATCGAACATTCGCTATCTTTGTCATACAACGCACTCAGTCGACCAGAATGTGGTGACAAACAAGGCTATTAAATATTTGATACGGCTTCAGGAATATTTTGAGTTGTTTATTAAATAATATTGATAGTGTATTTAAAACATACACAATTTATTTAACATGTGAAATTAATAAAACTTTATTTAATGTTTATTATTTATGGAAGATCCAAGCAGAGAATACACCAGGATATATTCTGTAATATAAGTATTTTGTTGTTAAAGATGTTCAAAAGTTATCTAAGCGTTCCGTACTAACAATATATTATTAAAATCACTTTTTCTCTTTTTATTAGTTTTTATTGTATAGTATATAAATTATTGTAATCAGGGCATACATAGTTAATAGTTAGTGAAAAAATAATCATATTAATTAACTGAATTAATAATTTAAGCGATTATGCAAGTAACGGTTATCCAAGAACATTCAAAAGCCATCTCTATGTTAATGACGACAATGTCATTGTCAATTAATGTTTACATCTCCATACCAGTGAGAATTTTACTACACGTAATTTGCCGTGTAAAGAAAGAAAAAGTAGGGTTATCCGTAAAATATTTGCGCCTACTGTCTTAACAAAAAAATACATTACCTTTAATTTATCAAAAATATGCACAACATATGACGAAGGTGTTTCCAATTTACCACAATAAGCAGATAGTGCAGCAAGTTGTTGTAAAAGCTGAGGCTGTACTGATTCTTCGCCATCTTTAATGTCAGCTAGCGCATCCCATTTTGATAATACTTCTTGACAGTAAAATTTTACAAACTCTGTTGACTCAACCGATGCCTGAAATAAAGAGTATTTCAAATGCATATTATTTTAATACAATACTATCTAATCTTATAAAATCCTCTTGCGACAAGTCACGCTGTGTCCAGTACGGTTTCGATATGTAAACATTGAATGACGTTTAATAAACGTCATCTTATTTTGTTATATCTTTTTTATAACAGCTCCAGAATGACTGAATCGAATTAGCTTATTTCGATTTTAAAACATTTGTAGAAGTCCAAGGAAGGTTTAAAAGGTAAGAAAATGTGATGAAACTGTAAAAAAATACTAAAAACAACAATGTTATTGTCGTATACACACAGTTATATTATACTCCTTTAGATTTACGTCACTAAAACTGCAGCTAACTTCGGTTCTATTTACTTTTTACGTTTCTCGTGAAATCCATGCTTTTAGCACTTTGTTTGATCAATCTAAATATGGTATTTAGAATTTTTTTACTGAACATTTTCGTTTTTAACATTTTCATTGTATTTTTGCTTGATTTCGGGTATTACTTGGTTACCTATTCGAGCGTTAAAATCCCCCAGTATTATCATCTTCCCTCTAACTTGACCTGCGGGCAGCATCATACCAGTATGATATAAGACTGTTAAACTATGTACTTATACAGGGTGTTTCATTGGGAAATTAACATACGTTAACGGTAGAAAGAGGACACTTAATCGGTCTCAAAAATATCATACTTAATGGGTGTTACTTCATTCATAACAAAGATACTGGGTGTTTTATCTATTTTGCCATTTTCTTATTTGGTTCATAACTTTTTAACCACACTGTATATTTATTTTATATTTGGCAAGCAAATATTCTTTAAGGTGTACAATCAATTAATTTATTTACAATTGAAAAAAATCCAGGTCCGGATTAAAAAATATTCCGACCCAAAAACAACACACTGTACATTAAATTTTTTTAAGATGGATTTTGCATTTGAAAAGAGGACGAAAAACTAAATTTAGTGGTGTACTTTGAATTTTCAACAAAATGATTTTTCTTGTAAAATTTTGAATTTGAATTCTGAAATTATGCGAATTGCGAGAGCTCTAACTAGAAAAAAATTGAAATACGACTTACAACTTGTTAAACACACTGTATAGGGTGAGGCAGATAAAGGGCATATTAGAAATATCTCGAGAACTAAAGGTAACTGAATTATGAAAATTGGAATAAGAGGGTTTTGAAGACTGGTCTATTTAATGAAAATATTTTCATCTACTTGGTACTTCCGGTTATACCGGAAGTTGCATATAACTTCGTTTTTTTAAATGGGACACCCTGTATATTTTGACATTTTTGAATTCTCCTCGATCTCGTCTTTCTTAAAATATAATATTTTGTAACATTATACAGGGTAGGTTAAAAGCTAATTACGTTTTCTTATTAATTTCGTAGCAATATTCACACCCTGTAGGATTGTAGTAGTTTGACATAATGAACTCTATTTATGTTCAAATGATTTTTAATATAGTCTGCTATTATTAACAATTATTAGTATAGCTAAATTTTTAATTTTAGTATACAGGGTGGGTCTAAACTCGGAATGAGTATTTTCTGAGTTTTCTTAAATGGAACAACCTATATTTTAGTATTGTAATGGAAGGACATTTCATGGTACTTTTTTATTTCTTAAGCATTCCCTATACCTAACTGCTTTAATTTGTGCTTAATTGTTAACCGCACCAACAATCTTAACTTCGATGGTATTTTGACAGTTCAGCCATTATTGGCAATTTTAAGTATCAGTCTAGATTAATATCTATTTATTTCCAAAAAATTATTTGTGATTGAATATTTTCACGGCCAACCTAATACAATTTCACATATTTTGTGATGCAATTAATGTTTTGTTTGAATCACCAATAACTCACAAATTAAAGCAGTTAGGTATAGGGAGTGCTTAAGTAATTAAAATGTACTATAAAACAACATTTCATTACAATACTAAAATACAGGGTGTTCCATTTAAGAAAACTCAGAAAATACTCATTCCGAGTTTCGACCAACCTTGTATACTAAAACGAAAAATTTAACTATACCAATAATTCCTAACAATAGTAGACTATATTAAAAATCATTTGAACATAAATAGAGTTTATTATGTCAAACTACTACAAGCCTACAGGGTGTGAATATTGCTGCGAAATTAATAAGAAAACGTAATTTTCTTTTAACCTACCCTGTATAATATTACAAAACTTTATATTTAAAGAAAGAAGAAATCAAGGACAATCCAAAAATGTAAAAATTTACAGGGTGTCACATTTAAAGAAACGAAGTTACAGTCAACTTCCGGTATAACCGGAAGTAGCAAAGGGACCAAAATATTTTCATTAAATAGTTCACACCTCAAAACCCCTGTATAACAATTTTCAGGATTTCCTTACCTTTAGTTCTCGAGATATTTCTAATAGGCCCTTTATCTGCCTCACCCTTTATATTTATATTTATTTTATATTTAACATCCAATATTATTTAAGGTGCCCAATCAATTAATTTATTTAAAATTATAAAAAAGTCCAAGTCCGAATTAAAAAATATTGGAAAAATGTTCCGACCCAAAAAAACCGTTTAATTTTTTTTTTAAATGGATCTTGTATTTACAAAGATGATGAAAACCCAAATTTAGTGGTATACTTTTGAGTTTTCGGCAAAATGATTTTTCGGTTAAAATTTTGAATTTGAATTCTGAAATTATGTGAATTGCGAGAGCTCGAAGTAAAAAAAATTAAAATGTGACTTAATTTTGATTAATACCATTTTTTAATCTAAATTGGTAAAATGTTAACATTGTATATAGTATTTTTTTGTTATGGCGACAAATAATTCATAACAAATATTCACCTTTAATAATGAATGAATAAATAATAAAGAGCCCACAAAAAATACATAACTTCAATCAACAAACTATTTTAAAAATTAAAAAAACGGAAAAAAATTGCTGAAAAATAACTTTTGGATATCTAAAATCAAAAGTTTATAACGAGGTAATAAATAGTAGGGAAGAACTTCTTGACCGTATTCGAGACGCCTTCCAAAAAATGAAGAATAACCCTGACGAGATTAGGGAAGTCACTCAGACAAATAACAAAAAGAGCAAGACTTTGTCTTCAAAATGGTGGTGGCCATTTTGAACAATTACTATAGTTTTAATAATTTTTTTTTTAAGTTTTCTGTTTTTTTTTAACTTTTAAGATAGTTCGTTTATTAAGGTTATGTATATTTGTCAGTTTATTATTTTTATCTTTATTATTTACTCTTTATTATTTATTCATTAATTATTTAAGGTGAATATTTGTTATGAATTATTTGTCGCCATAATAAAAAACACTGAAATGTTAATATTTTACCAATCAAAATTAAATAATGGTATTAATTAAAATTAAGTCACATTTTAATTTTTTTTTTACTTCGAACTCTCGCAATTCACATACAGTAGAACCCCGCAAATCCGAACCCCGCAAATCTGAACTTTCGGCAAATCCGAACCAACGGAAAGTGAAAAAAAATTTTAAAAATTCAAAATAAAAATTTAAAAACATGTTTATTACGTGAGAAAATAATTACGTAAGATGCTAGCTACAGTATTAAACACTGCAACACTAATGGGTGAATAAACGCGTCGAGTTAGACTAAACACAATCAATAAAGGAATGTGCATAATACACATTTCCCATGGACTATGAACGAAAACATTGAAAAAGATAATAAACATGAGAAACATAGTGTAATCAATATCCAGATTACAAATTAAATGAATCATTTACATGGCCGAATTCCCATGTCCTGTGACGAAACAAAACTACTGGCGTTAGCGATTTAATATTTCAGTGATCTAAATATCTTTCAGCTTTAGAATATTGGAGGCATAAACGTGCGGATAAAGTTTCATAAAGGGATCGGTGGTAGTCCAAATCTTTTAAAGATCATCTTCGTTAGCTTCTTAGGCTAACTTTAGGATAATCCGAACTTTTCGGAATCCGAACAGGCTGTCCCCCCAATTAGTTCGGATTTGCGGGGTTCTACTGTAATTTCAGAAGTCAAATTCAGAATTTTACCCGAAAAATCATTTTGCCGAAAATTCAAAATATACCACTACATTTAGTTTTTCATCCTCTTTTTAAACGTACAATCCATTTAAAAAAAAAATAATGTACAGGGTGTTTTTTTGGGTCGGAACATTTTTTAAATATTTGTTAAACCGCACCTGGATTTTTTATAATTTTAAATAAATTAATTGATTGGGCACCTTAAATAATATTGGGTGTTAAATATAAAATAAATATACAGTGTGTTTAACAAGTTGTAAGTCGTATTTCAATTTTTTTCTACTTAGAGCTCTCGCAATTCGCATAATTTCAGAATTCAAATTCAAAATTTTACAAGAAAAATAATTTTGCCGAAAATTCAAAGTACACCACTAAATTCAGTTTTTCATCCTCTTTTCAAATGCAAAATCCATTTAAAAAAAAATAATGTACAGGGTGTTGTTTTTGGGTCGGAACATTTTTCCAAGATTTTTTAATCCGGACCTGGATTTTTTTCAATTGTAAATAAATTAATTGATTGTACACCTTAAAGAATATTTGCGTGCCAAATATAAAATAAATATACAGTGTGGTTAAAAAGTTATGAACCAAAATAAGAAAATGGCAAAATAGATAAAACACCCAGTATCTTTGTTATGAATGAAGTAACACTCATTAAGTGCCGGCGCAAATTGATCCTAAGCGAACACAACCTGGCACCGGCGGGGTGCGTAGAGAGTTCTGCGCATCCTATATCAGTGAATACAGTGCCAGGTCTACACATGCGAACGTTTGCCATCGAAACACAGTTTTCTGGTGTCGTGGGACGCGTGACTCAATTCTCAGATGTGGTTTTGGTTTCGAGATGGACGTAGAGAAGCTAATAGAACTCGTTCGGAATTACCAGTCTGATTTTTGCATGAGAGTTTAATGAAAGGGTAACAAATCAATTGGAAGTTCTGTCCGACAAAATACATGGGACGTTTTCGTAGTATGACGTTCCAAATTTTTAACCTGTTCCACAATTAAAACTTCCCCTGTTTCAGTGTTCCCGTACATCAAAGTTTGTCTGACGAGACACCGTTAAGCTATTAACAAATTTTCAGCTTGCTATTAATCAACTTTTTGTTGGTACGCGGGATCCAGGCCTAGAAATACAATGTCACAAATGATGGCGTAATCTCTTTTCTGTAGGTATAAAAATTTTGTAAATATCATTCATTTCTTAAATCTACACAACATTATCATTAAAAATGATTCATTACTAGAAACAGTTACATCTGTGAATATCGCATATCCTCAAATAAAATGTGTCATCATACCGGGCTTGTACATGCATCAACAAAATATGTAGACGAGATATAAATATATGTACTAATAGGTAAGCAGTTTTTGCAACGACAATCAAATCACAATCAGTGTTGTTTATAGTAATAGTATCGGCATCGGCTGATAAAATAATTAGTTTTTAGCAAAGTTCGCACCTTTCGGGACACTGACGTACATAAAAGCAAATTTGTTAATTGTTGAGAAAACGTAGGCATTTAAAGTTTTAAAAGGTACAAATGAGATGCAAATTACAAGAGGAAGTAGAAATCTATTGTCCACAGTCTTAGTTATTAGGATTTTAGGATTAGAATTTTTCTTAAACATCACCTCAAAGCTTCCTTTTCTTTATTCATTCTTCTCAAGACCTCGACGTTTGTGACTCTCTCCGTCCATGATATTCTCAAGATTCTGCGATACATCCACAGTTCAAATGCCTCTAATTTTTAGGTATCAATCTTTTTCAGCGTCCTTGACTCCATTCCGTAGAACAGCACAGAAAGTACGTAACATCTCATCAGGCGAAGTTTCATTTCAAGGCTCAAATCTTCCACAGAACACTCTCTTTATTTTAGTGAATATGGATCTGGCTTTTTCTATTCTTATTTTGATTTCTGCTGAGCTATCGTTGTCATTTATAAAAGTGCCTAAATATTTGTATTTGCTAACTCGATCGATAATTTCATTGTGTAAATATAAATTTTGGACATTTCGTGTTGATTTCGATATTACCATAAATTTAGTTGTCTTTATGTTCAAAGATAGTCCATATTCTTCGCTGCAGTCGCTGCTATCTTATTCACCAATGTCTGTAGCTCTTCAAGTGTTTCTATCAGAACGGTGTCGTCGGCACATCTCATACCTATGGATTGCTCAGAGAGTATTCTATTCATTACGTCTTCGAAATAGAGATTAAACAGGGTTGGTGACAGTATACACCCTTGTCTCACACCTCGCTTTATTTCAATTTCTTCAGTGGTATTATTCTCTACTCTCACTACTGCTTTCTGATTATAGTACATATTTGCTATTAGTCGGATATCTCGTTTATCTAAATTCTTTTCTGCCAGGAGTCTGATTAGATGATCATGCCGCACTTTATCAAAGGCCTTGTTATAATCTATGAAACACATCAGATACAGATACATCAGTATTTTGTACTCAGTATCTACCACTGAGACCCGGTATCAAAAGTAACCGTTACACGTCCGCACTGATTTTGCCCGTCCCTCTATTCGTTGCAGAGACAGCCAACGGTTGGGTTTTGTTGTGAACAATATGCGGTGCGCTAGAAAAATAACTACACAGGTCACCCGTCCCGCCGGTGCCAGGTTGTGCTCGCTTAGGTTCAATTTGCGCCGGCACTAAGTCCCGGAGATTATAATTATGACACATTATGGAACTCCTTATTTTTCAAATAATATGCTCTTGTAAACGCATAACTTTGATTTATTGGCTAAACTTACATTAGATACGTCACAAGAAATTTAAAATAATTAACATGTACTAAATTCACTGTTTTAATCAGATATATTATATTCCCTACTATTGCAATAAAATATTAAAACGAATAAACGAAAACTTGTTGAGTAGTGCTACAGCAAAGCAATAAAATGTGATTCAGAAAGATAGTGTAAAATATATCGCCGCTTATCTGGTTCGTTGGTATTAAAGTTATCAGCATTTAATTGCAAAGCGGTCTCTTAGCTGGAGAAAATACTAGTAATTACCATCCGTATTCATTTCAGATACTTCCATCTCGCAAACAAAAACACGTAAAAATTAACATCTGGCGCTGAGTCACCCGTCCCAAGCCCAAGAAAACTGTACGTCGATGACAAACCTTCCCAAGCTCGACCTGCGAACGCATGAACTGATAGTAGGATGCGCAGAACGCTCTACGCAGTCCGCCGACGCAGGTTGTTTCTGGCTTAGGTTCAATTTGCGCCGGGGTTTAGTATGGTATTTTTGAGACCACCTAAGTGTCCTCTTTCTACAGTTAACGTATGTTACTTTCCCAATGAAACACCCTGTATTACAGTCAAGTAGCCTGTATCCAAATTGGAGATAATCCTACTGAAAAAACACCCATCAAAGACGGAGTATGACAGGGTTGTGTTCTGTCACCCAGTATTTTTAATCTATACTCCAAAAAATCTTTAGGGAGGCTTTGGATGACAGACAAGAGGGAGTAAGACTAGGAAAAGAAGTAATCAACAATATCAGATAGTCTGACGACACTGCTGTTCTTGAAGACATTTTACAAGATCTCCAGACATTAGTAAATCTAGTCTATAAGGCCTTAAAATTAACATTTCAAAGATAAGATGGATGGCAATTCTTCTTCTTATGCTTGTTGTAGATCTGTTAATTCCGACGTTGAAGTATTTCTTGAGAGGTAGACTGCCAGCTATCTCTCCATCTTTTTGGTGGTCTCCCCGGTGGAGGCTTGCCTGCTGGTTTTCCTTCTAGAGCAATTCTTGGTAGTCTGCGCTCCTCTATTCTTTTTACATGACTGAACCATTCTCTTCGTCTTTGCCTGCCCCATCTGACTACATCTTGCACGCCACATTGTTCACTGATGATGTTGATTCGTATTCTATATCTTCTTGTCTTCTCTGCTATTGCTCTTAGTGTCTTCATTTCGGCTGTTCGTAGCATGCTTTTGATTTTATTGGCGTCTCTTGATTCAATGCCATAGGTCATAACAGGTCTGATGCAAGTTTTATAAATTCTAACTTTGCTGTCCATTCTCATATATGGGTTATTCCAGACCACATCTCTCAAACATCCGGACAAGACAGCGGCCTTGTTAATTTGTCCTCTTAGGTCTCTGGCTGGGTCATGATAACTTGATAACTCTACACCTAGATATTTGAACTGGTTTAGCTGTTCTATGGGTTTCCCCTCTACCATTAGCTTGCATCTAATTGGGTCTTTCGCAATGGTAATGCATTTTGTTTTCTGCGTGGATATGTTTATGTTGAGTCGTCGACATGCTTGATAGAATCGATAAAGTTGTCTTTGTAGGTCATCCTCGTCCTCTGCGATCAGGGCTGCATCATCCGCATAGCACACTATACTGATTCTACTGTGGCCGAGTCTGTATCCTAGTTGTAGCGATTCCACATCTTCTATTATTTCATCCATTAGCATATTCAATAGAAATGCGTCCGTCGTCGACGTGTCTTTTCTGAATCCTTGCTGTTCTTCTCTGTCCTTTATATGTGATTCCAATTTATCCTTGAGTATGCCTGTGAATAACTTCATTGTCGTATTTAAGAGAGTTATTTCTCTGTAGTTGTCCGGGCATGATTTTTGTCCTTTCTTAAAAATCGGTATTGTGATACTGGTGTGCCAATCATGTGGTATCTCTGCTCTGTCTAAGATTTTGTTAAACAATGTTGTGAGACAATTAGTGAGTTTCTGACCGCCGCCGTATTTCAGCAGTTCGTTCGGTATTCCATCACTACCTGGCGGTCGTCTATTCTTTAAGATCTTCATTCTCGCTTCTACTTCAGTTTCTTTAGTGATATACCTGTCTTCTGTATTGTAATCGTGTTCGTCATTGGCGTCTTCACCTTTGTAGAATTCTCTGAAATATTTTTCCCATGTCTCAGTTGGTATCCCCTTTGTTTGTACAAATTCAGTTACTGGTTTTTTTCTGTTTTTTAGCATTTTCCAAACTTTCCTCGGATGGCAATTAGAAAGATTAATATAGATCAAGGTCTGCTTTCTCTTAATGGAGAGGAGACGGAACATGTAAACCATTTCAAATACTGTGGCAGATGGTTAAATGTAAATTGTGACTCTGATGAAGAGATAATAACTAGGATCGAAATATTAGGTAAAGCTTTTATGACCTGGAAACCAGTTTTATGCAAAGTAAACCTGTCACTGCATATTCGTAAGAAGCTCCTGCAATGTTATTTGTGGAAGAAGATTCAAAATATACTTACACTGAAAAGTGGCAAAGCATGTTCGGTACATATTATCAGTCGATGACAGTTGTTCTCTTCGACATCAAACTCTTGGTCAAGTTTTGCTCTCTGTTCTATTGCATTAAGCAATTCCTGTTGCCCAGTCGTTGTTTGTGTGAGTTTAGTGGTTGTTAAAAATGATATTACAGTTAAAAACTCCGTAACAGTGGAATCCTGAAATAAAACCCAAATTATTTATAATAAGACATAAATTTTTGTCCCAAAGGGGAAACATTTTAACAACTTTTGACACCCTGTTAGCAGCTCAATCGGTCAAGCTATTTATCACATTCGCCATTGTGATTTAGGAATTATACAATGTGTATCAAAAAGGCAGGTAATAAATTAAATCACATATTCTGGGACCAAAAATAGTTCTATTTTCTCTAAAAAAGTTACTGCCCTTTGAAGTTACAAAATAAAAATCGATTTTTCCAATATGTTTATTGAAAACTGTTAAAAGATTTTATATGGAAAATAGACATGTGGCATTCTTATGGCAGGAACATCTTAAAAAAAAATAACAGTGAAATTTGTGCACCCCATAAAAATGTCATGGGGGTTTTGTTCCATTAAACTCCGTAAATAACCCCCCCCCCCAAAGCCACGAAAGCGCTGGGAAGACACAGTAAACAGCGACGCACAAGACCTTTTAGGAGTCCGTGTATGGAGAAGAGCAGCCACAGACAAGTAAGGGTGGAGGCAACAAATGAAGGAGGCCAAGGCTCAATTTGGGCTGTAGTGCCGTAGAAGAAGAAGAAGAAGAAGAAACCCCCCAAATGTTTGTGTATGTTCCAATTAAATTACTATTGTGGTAAAGTTTATTTAGCAGTAAATGGTTGACTTCAATTAGTGCGGTCGTAAATATTATTAAATTTATCTGACTTGGCCCATTGTTAAGACCGGTTCGGAGCGATAAGCAAACGAGGTAGACAGAGTTGGTCTTTTGGCAATTAACACCGACTAGACGGTACTCCTATAATAAAGCAAAGGATCCACAAAATTTACAACAATTACAACGACAAAAACAAAACGGATGTAAAATATATTGCTTTGCCTTATATACCCGAAATTAATGTTTTCAAATGAGTTTTAAAATAAATTAAATCTATTTTAATTGCTAAGATGATAGAAAAACAAACATTCAAACATATTTAAATTTTACCTGAAATCGGGCCTTTTATACTATTATCGGTTAACCCAGGACGTTTATAGTCGGTACTATTTGAAGTCAACCATTTACTACTAAACAAACTTTACCATTAGTTAAACACATTGTTTTTAAAACTTTTTTGCCTCTTAGTACTTTTTCGAAAATCCAGTTTTTATTGAGATATTTTGAACATTTGTGAAATCCACTGTATATTTGTAAATGGTTAATATAAGTAAGATTACAAAGACCGGGTAATAATATTAAGAACACAATATTCTATAATCTTACTATCATAGAAATATGTGGTGACTTTTACAAATGTTCAAAATATCTCCATAAAAACTGGCTTGTCGAAAAAGTACTAAGAGGCAAAAGGTTTTAAAAACAATGTGTTTAACTAATGGTACCACAATGATAATTTAATTGGAACGTACACAAACATTTAGGCGGTTTTAAGGGAGCCAAACCACCATAAAATTTTTATGAGGTATACAAATTTCAATTTTATTTTTTTAAGATGTTCCTGCCATAAGAAAGCCACATTTTCAATAAAAAATCGCTAATAGTTTTTGATATACATATTGAAAAAGTCTATTTTCGTTTTGTAATTTCAAAGGACTGTAACTATTTTTATGTGATCATTTATACTAAGGTAAGTTAGGTTTAAGGTTCAACCAAACTATTTTTGGTCCCAGAATATGTGATTTAATTTATGACCTGCCTTTTTGTTACACATTGTATAAACTCCTGGTGAATTTCATGGGTATTGAAGAATTCATCCATAGAAAAAAGTGTTGTGTGATTTGGTAGAATGCGATCTTACCCTTCAAAAAATATGCCACGTATTTCAGCACCTGTTTAATTGGAAGGATACTACAAATCTGGCCTCCACATAAGTGGTCTGTAGCTTCTACATGATAGGTGTGAAATTTTAAACATTCTTGCTGTTGATTGGATAGGAAGAGTGGCATAATCTATCCTCCATGCTAGGTACATCATAGCCTCCATAAGGTACTTCCAATATTTAATATTTTATTTATTCAAGTGGACAATAAAGGTAAAACACAAACAACTTTTGTTTCTTACTTATTTATTTAAACAATAATGTGACATTTTACATAGAAATTTGAGTAATTTGGATTAAATAAATGTTTACTTGTCGAATTTTTCCACCGTCTGCACACAACAGCTGAACGGAGCCATTAGACCTAACAACAAAACGTGAAATAAAATGTGTATTTTAAAACTGTTGGATAAACAGTACCTACAATCAGAAAAACTTACCTTTAAAAAGGTACTCGATTATGAAATAACAAAAATATCAAAAAACACGACTGAATATCAGCTTTTTATGGTGACACAAACACATCACATAACCGACCATATAAAATAACTGAACGACAACGAACGAACGAACACGAACACAGATTACAGATTCACAGATAGCGCAGGATTTGTCAAAAGTCATGTTCCACCAATCACAAGGCCGACATCAGCGCCTCTGACTAAATGAAAGGAAAATAAATACGATTACATGTTTTTTATTAGAGTGAGCGGGGCATGAATTCATCGCATTTACCAAGCATATTGGTGATCATTTATTGGGACCGTGCAAGTTCGGAAAAGCAACACCTGGTTTCATAGCTCAGCAACATTTTTAGCACTTTTAAATTATATTGGCCAATTATATTAGTCCTGGTTGCTGGTTTATTGTCAAGGCCATAGCCCAAAAAAAATTATAAGAAGAAAAAGTAAGACTGATGTTATTAAAAGGTAAACAATTGTACAGCTGGTTCCTAAAAAAACTGATACAGTATTTCTCATGATCATCTTTCAGTGCGTCACAGTTTTTCGATTTCTTTCTAACGCATTAAATTGTATGTGACAGAAAAAAAGGCACGTCGGTGATTACATTTCGTCGGTGACATTTTTATAACATTTATTCTACTTATTCTAGTTGTCGATAGATGGCGCCATAATAAAAAAATAATTTTTTTAATTAGATAATAATATTACAAATATAATCTGTATAATTTATAAGACTATACAAATCAAAGAAAATACCATTTTATAAATGCAAGAAACACATTTGATTTGTTTTTATTCCAAATTGAAAATAAAATGTGACAACTGTCAGATTTAACTAAAATGTCATGTTAGAATAAATGTCATAAATGTGTATTATCACGGACTTACCCTTTTTCCTATCATTTGTTACGCACTGAAAAATGATCATGAAAAGGACAATACGACTCTAAGTAAGATTTGATTATTTTGAGCAGTGTATTTGATTGGTCTGACATTAAATTATATTTATTATGACAGACAAATAATAAAATAAACAAACAACAAACAACTGATTATCAATGTCTAAATTTTGATAATATTTTGAACTCCTGCATTTTATAAAGAGTAATAAATGATAGTTTTTATATAAAATAGGGTTGTTGTTATTATTTTATTAAGGAATAAAACAAACGACTTAACTCAACAATATATAAAAGCAAGAATGTTAAACAAATTAAAAGATAACTGGGCACTATCAGAGGCAGCAAAACATTTTAACCTAAGCAGAACCACAGTTTTTCTATTAATAAAAAATGGAGAGAACAAGAAACTCTCGAAACAAAGCGAGGGTCTGGAAGACCAAAACTATACTAAATTTAGGTATGTAAAAATAAAATTAACTAAGACGCGATGCTTTAATTCTGCGCCAAGTTGTTTGCTTTTCTTCCCGGAAACTGTGACATAATTCTTGCAGTTTTCGCATCTTCAAAAGGATTCTCTTCTAATCGCTCCAAAAGCGTACAATCTTCATGAGCGGTAGATATTTTTGGTCTTCTAGAACCTTGCTTTCTTTCGAGAGTTTCTTGTTCTCTCCATCTTTTATTAATATTAAAAACTGTTGTTCTGCTTACGTTAAAATGGTTCGCTGCGGCAGAT
Source organism: Diabrotica virgifera virgifera (assembly GCF_917563875.1). Lineage (NCBI taxonomy): Eukaryota > Metazoa > Arthropoda > Insecta > Coleoptera > Chrysomelidae > Diabrotica > Diabrotica virgifera. The sequence goes on along the minus strand of NC_065445.1, from coordinate 24,712,301 downwards.
AGTGACCAACCATCTTCTTTTCGTTACAATTCTTGCTTTTAGTTCTTTGCTAACATGTGGAGCCATTTTTTGAGGTTGAACAGAATAAGTTACATATCTGACAAATTTTAAGATTTGGCAGTGACAGTGACAGTATGCAAATAATAAGTATTTATCCTTCAAGATACACTGCTCAATTTTCTACAAAATACGCTTCAAGAGTTGTATCAGTTTTTTTAGGAACCAGCTGTATGTAGTAAATAAAAAATTAAATTTACTTTTATATAATAATTGCATATCATCTCAACATTGTGGAGCAACATATAATTTTTCTTCTTCAATGACAGTGGGTATGAAATATACATCAATTTGACTTTCAATTGACAATATGAATTATTTAAGAAAGTTGCACGATTTCTTCGCTATTCGCGCACGATCGTTTCTCGTATCCCCTCCAAGTATTTGCACACAGCGAATAGTAATAAGTAACAGATAAAAATGTGTAATAACCGATTTATCACATTTACTGCAACATAATACTCTTTAAAATCAAAATACAGTAACACCTCCGTTAACCGAAATAATTGGGGGGAAGCCGTTTCGGATAACAAGAATTTCGGTTAAAAATAACATTGCTTTTTGTATTCTTCTTGTATCAGATTGCATAGTATTCTTGGTCAAAGTTGGTATGTATTAAAAATACTATGAGGTGATATCGTAATGTGTTGTATATTTAATTGCGTTCTTTAGTTGTATGAAAGCAAAGTTAACAATGTTGACAAATTAACATCGATTTGTTTCCGTTTTTAGATAGAATTACTTTTTATTGCCGAAATTATTGAATGAGTCAGCCGTTTCGGTTAACAGAGGTTTTACTGTAGACATGTTTCAGCATTTTCAAAAAATCTTTACATACAGTGTTTCACATAATATATAGCACGTCCCTCTGAAGGGGAATAGGAACCTGGCGGAGAAGTGTGATGGATGAGGAAGACGGGGGGGGGGGGGCATTTTGAGGAAGCCATGCCTCCACATAGGGTTGTAAAGTCGGAAAGGCAGTTATTTTCAGATAAGTCTAATGTGCATTCTACATGAAAAAACCCACATGTTGAAGAAAAATAGATGATTACCTCTAATATTTTTTTCCCTTTCTCTATAAGTAAATCCATACATATTGCTGTAATATTTGGATCCAATGTTACAAGCTTCTTGTATATGTATTTAACCACATCCTCTCTGGCACTCGGCTTATTAAGTTTAAATATGTAAACAAATAAAACATTTAATGTTTTTTCTGGGTATGCCCTGAATACTTGACTCAAAGAATTACAAGTAACATTAAATTCTTGTTGTTCTAATACCATCATTAATTGTATAAGAATATCAGCTATTTTGTGGACAAGTCTTTTAGATTGTTTGCATATTGTAGGTAATACCCTAATTCCACTTATTCGTGTCTGTAACAAAAGGAAAAAATAAATATATATGTAGTAATAACGGGGAAGAATTATTAATAGCATTTCTTAGAATTTAACACACATAACATATCAGCCCTCAACCTGTAGTTCTTCTGTAGCAATGTTAAATTGAGACATTTTTACATTTACATAAGAAATTCGGCTTCGATGAAAAACTGTTGGTACAAGCACCTTCTGATTTAACAGTAATTCTTCTTTCAACTATATATAAAATAGTTAAAAATGTACCCTAAGATGTGATGTGACTACAAATTAATGTGCAAGACCTATAGATACTTCACTATAAACTACTGAAAACCACAATATAAAATTGTTACAAAAGCAGTGAAATACATAAAATAGAAATAATAAGAAAGCAATTAGAACATGATATTCAAAATTGGATAAAGAAAATGGGCTTTAAATTTAAATTAATAAATAAACGTAAAGCAGTTATGGAAAGCCAAAGAATAGTAAACAGATGTAATACATATATCGATGCCTTAGAAGCCAATCGGTGTAAATCAATAAAAGGAAATGAGATAATAAGATGTTTGTAAAAATAGTTGCACAAAAGTGAGGACCCATTAAAAATAAATAAGCCGTCTTTATTGCTCATAATATAAGTATTATATTCATAAATACAAACAAGGACAAGCTATTTGTCATTGGTGTATTCTTTGGTGTTACATCTATGGAGACCTGTAAGAAGGAGTGGAAACGCAATGCATCGTTTGTGGGCTAACTTTTCAACCTCTAATTCAGCTTTCAGCAGTGGCCGCCAGAGGCGCAAGTGTTCGAATAGATGCTACAAATACATTAGCTCTTATGGACTTATTTAATATTTAACTCATTTTATTAATGTTTTTAGAGTAATTAGACATTAATTTATTGGTTGATGAGTGCTGAATATGTTTTATGCCAAAAATAAATTATTTTAACTTCATAACATATCGACGTGTGGTAAAAAGTGTATTCTTTCTATACCATTGTAGATGGAGGTGTGACATCAAATTTAAATTTGTCATTACTTTAATGTGGGACAGCTTATTTTGAAGCGGAAATATTTTTCATATTATTATCTAACTGCCACATTTATATACCAATGGTATTTAAACTGCAAATTAACTGATATCAAAAAGTTTGTTAGTTGAAAAAATTGAACTTAACTGTACTTAATTGTTTTTAAAAAGTTAAAAAGTTTAAAAAGTTATTTAAATTATTTGAAGTTTAAAATATATGTAAATGAACTACAGTCTGACTTTTATAAAATTAGTGTTAATTTTTGTGAAATATTTTGTCTCAAAAATGCATTGTTTCGACAGAAAAACTTTCAAGATCCTCTTACTATTATCATTATAATTTTCAGGTTAAAATATAAACCAATAACAAGTAAAACACAAATTTAGTTACACCGAAGAAAATAACATACAAGCTAATATAATCCGTGAACGTTATAAATAACATAAAGACAAATATTTATAAAAAGTCTTGTATTAACTTCGTTAAGTTCCCTTTTGAATTTTTTATCGGAACGATAACTCGATATAAATCCCGATACGAAGCAAGTTCTTTTAGTGTTAGCTTTCTTTTCACTTATATTTAAATAATATTAATCACCAAAACCAGTAATCTTATATTAACTACGAATAATTAATTATTTTCGAAATTTCCACATTTACTCCAATGCAAAACTGGCATCTATCTCTACGCCAGCGCCGCCCTAGCGAGAAATCAAGCAAACAAGCAAAATCGTGTACACAAATTTCAAGGTCGTCCTATCTCGATTCCTCTCCTCTGTGTAGGTCTCCATAGTTACATCTCATACAACCCGCTTTACCAGAGCCGCGTTTAGGTCAATTGACGCCCTAGGCAATTTTCTAGTAGCCGCCCTTCAAACATGTACCTACCATTTTTGCGAAAAAAAATTAGAGAACTTTGTATTTAAATAAGAATACACAAAAATGGATTTAACTATGTTTATATACCTATATCAGAAAAAATCGTCACTCCAGTTCGATCACATCAGAGAATTCTTAAAAAAAAGACTTTTCAAAAAAAATTTTTTTTTCTTAACAAAATCGACAAATTGTTAACACGTTCTTGCGTCATACTTGATGGGAAATTATTTTTAATTCTTGACATTTTCGAAAATGACCTTTCAGCGGACACGTTGTGCGTTGGCAATGGGATGCACAAATAAATGTGCCAAGCAATGTCAAAATTAGGGAAAATATCTTTCAATCCACTTAGTGCAGTCACTGAAGGTTTTAACCTCCGATTTCGTTGAACCTCCATCGATTTTCATGAAAATTGGTGAGTGGTTATAGGATAGCTAGGAACAAAGGTGACATGATGCCAACTTGCGCTTTTACCGTGGTGGTGGATGCCACCCCTACACAGGGGTTAAAATTATTATTTTTTAAATAATACCATAAATCGATCGACAGACAAATTCTAAGCAAAATTTGTTATATAAAGTTATTAATATAAATCAATACTTTTTAAGGTATTAAAGATCAAAGATTTTATTTTTTCGTAAAAAATGCGAAAATGTAAAAAATTTCGAAAAAATCTTAATACACTCCTCACTTAAAGAACTAAACTAATGTTACTTCAAAGTGAGTTATGGGTAATTGAATGTATATTTTTTTTGACGAGTACGCAAATCTAAGTATTCAAGCTTAAATAACGGGAAAACGATGCATTTTATAAAATATACCTGTAAAATATAATGATTTCAACAATTTTGACCGGTTTAGAATTCATATTTCTGAAAAAAAGATATCATTTAAACAAATCAGAATTTTTAAAATTATCGTAATTTTCATTTTCTTTTGATAATAACTCCAAAAATACTCAATATACGTAAAAAGTGATATATGTATAACCAAATTTTATTTTTTTCTGTATTAAATATTTTACCTTTTTACTATTTCTGTAGGGTAAAAAATAACCGAGATAGAAACATTTAAAGCTTAAATTTTGCTGCAAGAACCATGTAACCGGGGCCATTCAACCTTTTATTTTTAAAAAAGTAATTGGTTTAAAAGATTAACTACAACGTGGTTTAATAGCCATTAAAATTAACTTTCAAATGGTTTTTAAGGAAACCTGATATCGTAAAAATTAACGAAGTTATTTAAAAAAAAAACAATAACTTTTTTGGAAAAATTTTTAAAAGATAGATTTTGAAAAATATTTGGTGCATAAATTTTAATGTTATCAACTTGTTCGGAGGCTCATTTTATAGATATTTCTAAGTACTTTGACAAATGTTTAATAAGGTTATGTTATAAAATGAATCATTTTCCCTTTATTTAAGCTTGAATATGTACTTAGATTTGGGTACTCGCCGAAAAAATATACATTAAATTACCTATTATAACTCACTTTTAGTTAACATTAAAAGGTTTTCCCTGTAAGGAGTTTATTTCATTTTTTATTAGCTTCAATTTTGGTAATTATAAGTTTTTGGTAAAATCCTATAGTTTTTGAGTTATTTATGAAAAATCGGTTAAAAACATGCATTTTCTCACGAAAAATTAAAATCTTTGATCTTTAATAACTCAAAAAGTTTTGATTTATTTTAATAACTTTATGTAACAAATTTTGCTTGGAATTTGTCCCTCTATCTAATTTTGGGGATATTTTTAATAAAATAATTTTCACCCCCGAGAAGGGGTGGCATCCACCCCCAGAGTAAAAGCGCAAGTTGACACCATGTCACCTTTGTTCCTTGAGATATCCTCTAACCACTCACCAATTTTCATGCAAATCGATGGAGGTTGAACGAAATCGGAGGTAATAGCTCATATCCACATTCAGTGACTGCACTAACTCTTCTTATGTCAATCGGTGATTTTATTGTGATATCCAAATGACCCTTTAAGTGAATGCATTCTATTCTGTCTAAATCCCGAGCCGAGGATTAGCGGCGTGTAATTTGGGTTGCCTATATAAACTTGAATCAACGAAATGGGCCTTGAGTGTTATTTAAAACGCTGAAAAGACCGTTTAGTGATAATAAAAAGGGTGGGTTGTGATTGCGCGCAGCGGTCAAATACCTCCTGCCCTGCCGTTCTCTCACTCTAATTCCCGTAAGTTGGGTTTGGACCGAAGGGTTAGGTCTTCCTCCTTTCAGGCAAAAACCGATATTTACTGCGGTTGCATGATATTTAATATTAAAATAGTATTGGATGTGGTAGAATGTAGACTCTTTGTATAATTATCAATTGAACAGTGAAGCTGTTAGATCAATTTTCCGATTCAATCATTTCTACTGTTCACAGTTCTGTGTTTGTGTTTGCTTTTGAGTAGGTATTTCATTTTCTTGACAACGAAAATGTTCGGTGTGGAAATAATTAATAAGTGCTTGGAATGCGGAAACGTGTATAAACGTAAACATGATTTAAAAAGACATGTAAAAAGTTCGCATCCCGACAAATTGGATGCAATTGCCCCTTTAAAAGTGCTTAAAGGCAACGTCTATAAATTTAGACATAAGCCAAGTTTAAACTTTCATGCCAAAAAAATGCACACAAATGTCATTGATTTGTACAGTTGTAATTTTTTGAATAATAAACATTCGCGATTCAAGTTTATATAGGCAACACAAATTACACGCCGCTAATCCTCGGCTCGGGATCTAGACTCGAGTAATGCATTCATGTATGAATGATGTATCTTGGTCGTCTTTATATGTATCAGATTTTCAGCTTCTCTAATAATTTCTTCATTGCTTAATTTTGTTAAATCTGTTAATAACACGAAAACGTTGATAAATAAATCGATAAGATTCCAGACGTCTATTCAAGTATCTTTTCAATGTCGATTATAATATAGAATATGTGGATTTTCATCTCATCACTAGTTGAAAAGTTTAGTTCATCATCGGCCCCCTCGTCAATTTGAATTTTTCTCTTTCTTATTTCTTTATATGTTTTATTTGGACACAATTTTTTGGCTTCCTTGCGGTAAAGTAATTTGAAAGAGAACAGAACCAGATCCATAATTTTTATATACAAATATTTTTAGTACAGTATTCTTGCCGCCCTCTCATAATGTGCCGCCCTAGGCAACTGCCTATATTGCCTAATGGATAAAGCTGCCCTGCGCTTTACACCAACAATAAATTGATGAAAAAATTGACCAACTTCTTCATGGTCAACTTTGACGTATACAAAACACAATTTTACATTTAATTTTGCCGCGAATCAAAAGAAAATGAAGAAATTTGACGAAATAAAACATGTCCTCTAATTGAACATGCTCTATTTAATCAAATTCTTTAATTTTCTTTTGATTCACGGTAAACACTTTAGGTGATCTGTGGGTAAAATTGGATGTCAAATTATGCTTTGTAACACAAACCATACATTTTGTATATGTCAAATTTGGCCTTGAATAAATTCGTCAATTTCTTGATCAATTTATTGTTGGCGTAAAGCGGATATAAGTCATTTTTAGACAGAACTTGACTTACAACGTTTGACACAGAGAATCAGGAAAAACTAGAGGTTAATGTATTGAATTAAGGGTATGATATTCTAAGATTTGTGAAAAGTACAAGACTGTCACAAGAAGATACAAAAACAACAAAGAAAATATTACAATGGAAGGCGGTACGAAGGCAAAAAAAAAAGAAAAACCCAGAACGAGATGGTTGGATGATGTGGAAGACGATCTGAAAATCATGAATGTAAGACAATGGAGAAGGGAGCAAGAGAGATCTGAATGGAAGGACAGCCAGACAGGCAAAGACCCACCAGGGTTGTGAGGCCAAAAAAAGATGAAGAAGAAAATGAAAGAAAGGTTAAACAGCAGCATACTGCACAACTCAACAATGTTACAAATAAACAACAATAAGTGGACAAAATGTTAAAAGACAGAATTATTGAACCCTCCACATGTGGTTGAAGTTCACTGATTGTACTAGTTAGAAAAAAAGGACAACTCATATAGATTCTGCATCAAAGTGTCAACAAAAAGTTTTTGAAAAGTCAATAAGCTATCAGATAAGGATGCATATCCTATGCAGTAGCATCCTTAATCTCTGCCTTTTACAATTTATAAGACAAGAAGACGAAGGGGACTCTACAATACTATTCACATTCAGTCACATTCCTTCTATTCGCCTAGGAAAAATTCCAACGAAAGTTGATTCCGTGTACTCAAAATATGAGTAAAATGAAAAATTAAAATAGCTTATGCTTGATTTCGGTTCAGAGATGATCAAACATCCCCATACGTCCGTCTCTGAACCGAAATGAGCTGAAACATAAACCGTTTTTAATTTTTCATTTTACTCATATTTTGAGTACACAGAATCAACTTACTTAGGAATTTTTCCTAGGCAAATAGATGGAATATGACTACATATTATAGTCCCCTTCGTCTCCTTGCCTTATAAATTGTAAAAGGCAGAGATTAAGGATGTTACCAGAAAGTAGTTCCACAAGAATTTTCAGATTTAGGTACTGTTTAGATCTGGGACTTCTCATTTCTCTCGAAAACAATTACATCTAACATATGTCAAAAATGATTTTTTTGAAATGTCACTTATAAGTGTTAAATTTGTAAAAATTATTATAAAAATAGATAAAACACATCAAAAAAGTAATGATAATGCTCATAAAGAAACGAAGTCCCACCAGAGAAGTCCCATAGAAAACGTTTTGCAATCATTTCTTGAATTTTATGAGAAATTTTCGTAGGTCCGAAAAACAACATGTAATAGTAACTGAATTAGTGAGAAGAAGAGCCCAAATTTCGAGGCAGATGAACGAAAAAAACTTTGAATCCTTTTTGTAAATTTTAAAATTAATTAGTGTTGTTTAAGACAATCAAAACTGAACCCTCACGCACAAGTTGTACATACAACTTCAGTGAGGAAATGAGTTTATTATATGTATAATTTATTTTCTACGAATAAACTCCATTATTATTATTATTATTATAACATATTTGATAACATTTAGGAACTACTTTGATACATTACCGATGGATCATTATCTTCGCATATATCTATAAGAGCGTCCACAGATATGTCTTCTTGCTGTGGAAAATGTTTGAAGTACTGCCCAATAATTTGAGTCACCAATTTCTTCTCATTTGCACTACCCTCTCTATGGCTAATACATTCCAAATATTCTTTAGAAAGCTGAAATACATAGGTAAAATGAGTTTCTTTTGTTGTTAAGAATTCAACTTCAATTAAACTTAATTCAATTCAATTTGAACATGAGGAAATTTCTGAGTAACCAAAGATTCAATCTGCAAATCCGATATAGGATGGTATAATGTTATATCCATTATATTCTTCTTTATGGTGTTGAAGCTTGGACTGTTAATGCTGACTTAAAGAGAACGCTAGATGTTTTTGAGATATGGCTTTTGAGAAGAATTTTAAAAATACTGTGGACCATCATATTACGAACGAATTGGTGTTGCATAGAATGGGAAGAGACAGAAAACTTTTGACCACCACTAAAAAGAGAAAAACAGCATATTTAGGGCACATACTTAGATATGATAAGTACGAGTTATTACAGCTGATTATGAAGGGTAAAATTGAAGGAAAAAGGGGTACTGGTAGACGATAAATATCCTGGCTGAAAAATATTCGTGACTGGACCAGGTTAAACACATAGATGCTTTTCAGAAAAGCAGATAGAGACAAATTTGCAATGGCTTTAGCCAACCTTCATTAGTGGAATCGGTACTAATAGAAGAAGAATATTAAATTAATGGTCATTAAATAAATCAGTTAATGAAAGATTTTATTTTGGTATTTCAACACTCCCCTCGAACAAGGTTGTAACTCAAGTTACTTCTTTTTTCAGATTTCAACACAGGCGAATTCAGCAAAAAATTGCGCACACGTCAATATAAACGACGGCATAGTTTGGATAATACTCCATTGAAAAAAGTTGTATTAAAAACTTACGTGTGCCATTTTAGCGCGAAAAAGGCTAACACTGGATACACCCTATGTTAAATATTTACTTTCTTTATAGTTGACGATTAACAAGGTTTTTAAATGAGTTACAACTTTGTTGCACTTATGTTTAATTTATAAAGTATTCAAACATATGGTGCATCTCATAAGTCAATTTATCGAAATAACAGTAAAAAATGATACAGTCAAACCCGCTTATTGGAATAGCCTTTGTGCCAAGTAAACGTAATCCTATAACCGGGATATTCTAATAACCGATCATTGGTTGCTACTATAAATGTTTCGGGACCTAAAATTTCTATTCCTTAAACCAGGATATTCCTTTAAGAGGTATTCTAATAAGCGGGTTCGACTGTATACGGAGTTTTCTTTTCCTTTTGATAGTTGCGGTGGACAAAATAAGTATAGAATAGTGTTTGCTACATACTTCTATGTAGTGAAAAAGTTTAATATTAACATTACACATATATTTTTTGAAATAGCACGTTCACAAAACGAGGGTGATTGAATGTATGCCCTTATAGAAAAACCGAAAAATATAAAGTCGTATATGCTCCACACCTATGGATAACCATGATACGATATGCCAAAGCATCAGGCAAGCCTAAATCCGTAACTGAAATAAATCAGAAGCAGCTTCTAAATTTTAACCTATTTAAGGACACACATGATAATTTTGAAGTAGATATTAACAGTAAAAGAGTAAAGTAATAAAGTAAAATGGTTTAAAATTAACTATTTATAGATACGCAATAAGAATGCGAAAAATTCGAGATATTTTATACCATTTTTTTTTTCATAGTCATAGAATATTAATGTTATTGTAAAATTTATAATTTCCAATTAAAATTGTGTAAATTGTGAGTTGATATTTTGTTTAAATATACCATAAAAACTAATTTTCTCCTAGCTATATTGCAAATAACTCAAAACATACAACCTTTTAATAGTTAAAGGGGAAAAATAATTAACACGGAGAGTGTAAAATGGTTGTTAGGCGAGTTACAACTTTTTTCTATATACTCATGTTAAATCTCAAGGTTGTATCTCAATTAAACTCAAGATTTTCAATAGCTAATAAAATTACAAAGCATACATCTCACAGTAATCCCTTATTATGTTATAAATATCATATCACATTAGTGTAAAAGAGTCTAATCATTTCGCTACAAATTTTTAAAAATTCATGTTTTCCGTTTTTTGCCTCTCCTGTAAAATCGCTAAAAATGAGTTACAACCTTGTTCGATGGGGGTGTCGATTTAGTCATATCTTAACGATACAAATTAATTTATATTTATATTATATGCACACTAATACTGTTCATTTCAACAAAATCTAATAAAAGAAATTAAAAAAATTGCTAGGGGAATTTTTTCAAACAACAGAAGTAAAGACCAGGATAGAAATAGCAAGAAATGCGTTTGTAAAAATGAAAACAATTCCCTGCAACAAAGACCTTAATTAGAACCGAGTATGAGCTTTGAGATGCTACATGCAATGGTGTAACCAGGATGATCCTAAAAAGGGGGGTTGCAACTACTACTGTAGACTGTAGGGGGTATGGAATAGTAATGGTGTTAAGTGTATAGAGCTCAAAGTATATCTTAATGGGGCGGTTACAACTCCTGGTTACGATACTGAAATATGGACTTGAAAGATGAACACTGAAGCAAGAACACACAAATAGTCGAGGAAATGAAGCTGGAAAAATGGCAAAACCTCGCAATTTTTTTGTCCAGCATCGATTTGTACAAAAATTTGGGATTAGGCTCATTTCACTCTTTAGTTCATTTTCTTTATTGAGCCGTTGCACGCTTTTGGTTTTTTAATGGTGAAAACCACCCCTAATTGTAAAAAATTATAAAATAACATTTTAAACTATAATATTGTCAACATTTGCTTCTTATTGGTTACATAATGATTGTTTTGTGCTTTAAGATATAATATCACAATATTTCAACCCTTAAAACCACCCTTGTTGGAGCAATATATGAAAAGTTTACTTAACCTAAAAGAATAATTTCGGCTTGCATCAATTTACATAAAAATTTTGGGTTAGGATCATCTTACCCTGTACTTCATATTCAATATCATGCTCAAGGGCGTTGATTATTTTTATGGGGTGTAAACTACCCTTATTGTCAAAAATTATATTAAAACATTGTAAACTTTAATATAGGTAAAATTTGGTTTTGACTGGTTAAATAATAATTGTTTTATGTTTTAGGATATAATATCATAATATTTCAACCCTTAAAAACCACCCTTAATAAATTGCAATTTTTATAAGTAGATAATTTAATAGATCTATACAGAAAAAAAAGTAGAATTAATGAATTACAAAAACTTTTATTTACACAAAAATACGAATTTACAAATATACAAAAATACACATACAAATAGTTTTTTAGTCATCCAGTATACGAACTGGCTCTGTGATACATAGGTACATTGAAAATGCTCTATAAGGGGACTATTCGAAATTTTCGAAAAAAAAAATTAGTTTTATAAATATAGCTCCTTCATTTTTGGCGATAAAAAGTTTTTTCAATAATAGTTTTGTAGAATTTTTGAAGAGTAATAAAGACTGTGTAAATTAAATTCCGTAAGATCCCTTAATTTTTAATTGAGGTGGGTTTAAAGGGCTCGAATAAGGGGATGTTTGCTCGTAAATAGATGTTTTAAACAGCTATATCTCGCTAACTGTTCACTGTAATGAAAATCTATGCATAAAAAAATTTTAGCTATTAAAAAAGCTACAATTTAGTAGTCCATCATTTTTTCCTATCTCCAGCATTTTCGGAGATATTTTGAAGAAAATGATAAAAAATGCAAAATTGCAAAAAATCCATTTTTCTTTAAACTCCAATTTTTCTAAAATTAGCCCTTTTAAATAGGTCAAACTTCTTGGGTGTATTGATAATATAAATATAAAAGGAATTACAGAAAGACGAAGACCAATTTTTAGTTACAAGGGTAGTTAGGGGGTTGCTTTCACTGTTTTTTTCGTAGAGAAAAATAGGTACCAACTTTTTTTTTATCAGTTGCTCAATTTTTTTGCTAGAAACTTTTTATTATTTTTTTTTGAAAGATCTTATTGTATGTTTGAAAAAACATCATTTAAGTTTTTCTGGAAAAATGCAAAGTTTTCCCGTTATTTGGCTTTGATTATTTCAAATTATGCATTTGACGAAAAAAGCTAACCTTTAACATGCCGTATCTCCGTTTGTATTGGTCGTAAAAATATTATAGAAAAACAGTTTCATTTGTGTTACTAAAAGATACAATTTTAATACCTACAGTTTTTTGATTAAATGCATATTTTTCGAGTTATTCTCAAAAAACCCTCTAAAAAAGTCGATTTTTCCGTCGAAAAGCTGTTACTTTCAACCACGAATAACTCGAAAAATATTAGTTTTACGAAGAAAATCTAAAAAACATTTTTTTCTTAAAATTACTTTTTACATCGATTTACATGGTTAAAATGTAATAAAAAATTCCCACCCCCCGAGATGGGGTGGCAACTACCCCCAAGGTTTTAGCGTACAGCAGCATGATATAGAAAATGATCCTTGGACTATTCCCTACCTTCTGTGACAATTTCAAGTAAATCCATGCTGGACGAAAAATTGCGAGCCAAAATGCTTCACTTCCTCGACTAAAATAAACTACAGTCATTTGAAATGTGGTGTTACAGAACGATGCTTAGAATAGCATGGACACAGAAGAAAACGAACACGGAAGTATTGCGAGAAATGGGCAAAGAATAAGAAAGTTACAATATCTGAGATACGTAACGAGGGGACAGCGATATGAAATGCTAAGACTGATAATAAAGGGAAAGATAAGAGGCGGAAGGAGTATAGGAAGAAGGAGAGTGTCATGGTTGAAGAATTTAAGGGACAGGTTTAAATGTAGTTCTATAGAACTCTTCAGAGCAGCGGTAGATAGAGTAAAGATAGTGATGATGATATCCAACCTCCGATTAGTAGACGGCACTTAAAGAAGAAGATAGCCAACCTTCATTAGTGGAGGCGGCACTAGAAGAAAAAAAAAAGAATTCACATGTATCAGTTCTAACCTTTGAAATATCCTCGGCGCTGGATAAACGACTGTATGTTTGGTACAATTCTTCCAATTTGTCGGCCATCGTTAGGGATCTAATTTTCCAAAAAGAAATAGATAATGTTTGTGAATTAACCACTGCTGTGCAATATGGTTCCTTTTAAACCGGTTAGTTACAAATTTTATAACAACTCAAGCTAGATTATTTATCAACCATTTTTAAATTCTTCTTTTTTATTTGCATTTGACATTTGACAGTTTGACACAATGCACATATAGTTGCCTATATCCGGTTATATTAATCAAATAAAATCTCTGATTTGAATATATTTAAATGTGTAAATTAAATTAGATGTATGTTAATCATTTAAACGATTTTCTTTTACTGAATCAAATTTTATTAATAAAACAAATTATTTAAATGACTTCCGCAAAAAATAATAGAATTCTATAATTATTAAGTTAGTTAATTTCCTACAAGATGGCGCAAGGGAGTAACTTATCAAAAACGTTGGAATTTTTCTTAGAATTTTCGTTTGAAGTCACGTTGTAGACACTCTAATTTATATATTTTTTTATTCTATCCTATTTCTATTTTTTATTAAAATCAAAGCATATTTTTGTTATTTCAATCAAGTGTGCATGTGCAATATCCCGGGATATACCTATTATAAACTAGTTCGATACGAGGGAAGCTCTAAAGGAACTTCTATTTTCTTATGTGTATCAGATTATTAAAAATCTCCGTTCCTGTTGTTATAAGCCCCATTTTATTTCTCTATGTGTGTTTACCACATAATCGTGGACTTTAAAGCCCTACGACTCAGTTCTTCCTCTTGTAGTGCCTATCCGTTTCGGATGTGGGCGACCATCATGGCAATCTGTACTTTGCACACTGCTGCTCTGAAAAGATTTGTAGTGGTTGTGTTGAACCACGTACGTAGATTTTTCACCCAGGAAGTCCTTCGTCTTCCTACGATTCAGTTAATAAAGGTAAACTTCTACTTGCTATGGTAGAATTCCAAATACCGCATCATCTTGTCCAATTAACTAAACTTACAGACACTCACAGGAGCAAAGAGCATGGTAAAAATCCAAAAAGATTTCTCAAGACTCTTCCATTTCAAAAATGGACTATCGTGTCTTATTTAACCTGTCATTACAAACAATATTTCGAGAGTCCCAGGTTAATACGAATGGTACTATCTTTAACAAATCAGTAGATATAAATTGTCAAATACAATTACCTACGTCGCTAAAGGTTCTAGTTCTAAACCAAAGCCAGAATCAGAGAAAAAAAAATTGTTGGATACGCAGATGACATAGACGTCATAGGCCACAGAATCTCTGACTGAAGCATTTCAGTCGTTAAGAGCATCTGCATAGAGAATGCTACTAGAGATAAATGTTCAAAAGAAAAAATATATGTGTTGCACTAGGTCAAGCAACCCGACACCTACAAGAATAATAATTGACGACCTAGAACTGGAAGGTGTCGACACCTTCATATACTTATAGGCTGGCTGCTAACTAAAGATAACAATAGGTATCGGTGAAGAAATTAAAAGAAGAATAGTGCTTGACAATAAGTGTTAACGGCTTAAGAAGACAGATGTGGCTTAAAGACAGATGGCCTCAAAAATATCTGGAAAAATTAAATTGACTGTCTACAAAATACTAATAAGACCAGTGCTACCATATGGTTCAGAAACTTGGTCACTTACACCACTTAAGGTCGAGTCATATTATAATGCACGTCGCGTTTTCGGCACGTAGCGTTTCGTTTGCGAAAAATATAATTTAATGGTTTTTAAACTGAACAATTCATATTGTGCGTATAAGACACGTAACGTAGCGTATAAGACACGTTACGTTTGCGTTCGGTTCATTCGAAAACAATATTTTTCGGATGTTGACAGCTACGGGTCGTTTTCCCCTCGTTGTTTATTTAGGTTTTTAGGATTTTAGGATTTCTTTGAATTTGATACAGAGTATTTAGACCGGTCAGTATCGTCGCCCTCGCTAGCGAAATTATTTCGATTCGATTTTTTGCACAAATTTACTCAAAGAGAGGTTCTTATAACATATCCACAGGGTGCCAGGCGGTGCCGTGGTCGAAAAATTGTTTAAACAATCTTTTTTAAACAAATTCACAAAAATATTTTTTCATTCGAGCAATATTTTTTTTAGATAATTTGGGTAATTCTGAGCAAAAAAGGTTTCATCTCATTTTTCTCTAAAATTGCGAAAATGGCTATTTTCAAGGCTTAATAACTCGATTAAAAATTATTATTATGAATTTCAATAAGTGACCAAATCAAGTTTCAAACAACTTCTTCAAGGTCCTGAAGAGATTTTTGTCATTATTTTATTACAAAGCTGTTATTTTTAACTATTAACAATTACCGCTATAGTCCAACTTTATCGTCGCCCCCGTTAGCGAAATTAGATTTTTTTGCCCAAACTTACTCAAACAGAGGTCCTTATAACACATCAACAGGGTTCCGGGCGGTGCCGTGGTCTAAAAATTGTTTAAACAATTTTTGTTAAACAAATTCACAAAAATAATTTTTAATTAATAATTTAATTAAACCCAAATTAATAATAATTTGAGTTATTCTGGGCAAAAAAGATCTCTTGTGATTTTTCTCTAAAATTGATTGTTGTCGAGTTATATGGCCATTTCCGCATTTTTGCAAGATACGTTTTTTGCTAAGAATAACCCAAATTATCTAAAAAAAATCGTTCGTAATGAAAAAATTATTTTTGTGAATTTGTTTAATAAGAATTGTTAAAACAATTTTTTGACAACGGCACCGCCCGGCACCCTGTGGATGTGTTTGTTATAAGGACTCTTTTTGAGTAAGTTTGTGCAAAAAAATCTAATCGAAATAGTTTCGCTAACGGGGGCGATGATACAGTTGGACTATAGCGCTAATTGTTAATAACTAAAAATAACAGCTTTGTAGTAAAATAATAACAAAAATCTCTTTGGGACCTTGAAGAAGGGGTTTGAAACTTGATTTGGTCACTTATTGAAATTCATAATAATACTTTTAATCGAGTTATTAAGCCTTGAAAATGGTCTTCTCGCATTTTTCAAATTTTTAATCGCATGTAACTCGACAACAATCAATTTTAGAGAAAAATGACAAGAGACCTTTTTTGCCCAGAATGACCCAGTTTATCTAAAAAAATATTGCTCGAAATGAAAAAAATATTTTTGTGAATTTGTTTAAAAAAATGTTTAAACAATTTTTCGACCACGGTACCGCCCGGCACCCTGTGGATATGTTATAAGGACCTCTTTTTGAGTAAGTTTGTTTAAAAATATCGAATCGGAATAATTTCGCTAGCCGGGGCGACGATACTTCCCGGTCTAATTTAAAAAGTAGTTTTCGAGGCAATTTGTCATGTAAGCATGTGTTGTGACAATAAACACATCTGCACCGCACCAAACTCAAACCAACGGAAACGTTCTATGTATGAAAATGTGAATGGGCAGTCCGATTGCCGGTCTGCAAACGCTACGTGCCGAAAACGCGACGTGCATTATAATATGACGCGACCTTTAGAATGATCAAGAACTGCTCAAACGTTATGAGCGAAAAATCTTAAGAAGAATATATGGAGGGATAAAAGAACAAGGTTTGTGGCGCAGACGTTAGAACTTTCACTTGTACCTATGTATAGAAGTTTTAGAGAACTTGACGTTGTAAAATTCATTAAGAATAGCACGCCTTAGATAGATAGGGCATGTAATTAGGTGAGAGGAAATGCCATAGTCAGAAAAGCTTTTGACCGAAGAGGGCCGATATGACAACGACCAAGAGGAAGACCTAAACTTAGGTACCAAGATAACTTAGAGAACGATTTAAAATCTATTGGAATTAGAGCATGGGGAAGAGTTGCCAGAGACAGGGTCAAATGGAGGATTGTTCTGAAGAAAGCTTTGGCTCATAAAAAGCTGTAACGCCACTGATGATGACACATTAGCAAAATTTCATAAATTGCTAAAAAAAATGCAGGATACCAGACGCATGGAGAAACAACATAATGATACCAATGTTCAAAAGAAGACCCCAACAATTATAGAGGTATAAATCTACTGAACACCGCACTTAAGCTAACCACAAAATCAATAAACTAACAATTTTATTAGAGAAACAACAAGGATTCAGATCCGGAAGATCCTGCGTAGACGCCGTATTTGTACTAATACAAATCACAGAAAAGGGCAATGAGTATAATAAACCAGCATATCTGTGTTTTATAGACCTGAAAAAGGCTTTCGATCGCATATAAGTCGAAGACGTCTTACACTTACTGTATAGAAGAAACATACCAATCACTATTATACAAACCATCGAAAACATCTACTTCCATAATCGAATACAGGCAAAAATAAATGGAAAACTAACACAGTTTATACCAGTACAAAGCGGAGTCAGACAAGGTGACTCGTTAAGCCCACTGCTCTTTAATATTTTAATAATGGACGAAATAAGAGAAGCAGTACGTAAAGGACATTGCTACAGAATGAGGAACAAAGAAATCCAAATATTATGCTATGCAGACGACGTCGCTCTAATCGCCGAGACAGAAGACGATCTCCAAAGATTAACGCACATCTTCAATACAACAGCCAAGATATACAATACGATAATATCAGCAGAAAAAAAAAAACAAATGTATGACAACATCTAAATACCCACTACGATGTAAAATCGAAATTGATGGGAAAATAATAAAGCAGGCAGCAAAGTTTAGATACATATCTGGGAATAGTGATATACCAGTTACTTACGGAGGTGCTGAAGAGGAAGTACGACAACAAAGCTTAAAAGCAAGTAAAGCTGCGTAATCTCTTAATGATACAATCTGGAAGAACAAACACCTAAGACAAGACACAAAAGCAAGAATCTATAAAGCAGCAATTAGACCTATATTGACATACACAGCGGAGACAAGACATGACACATCTAAAACGAGACGACTACTAGGAACAACAGAGATGAAAATACTTCGACGAATATCAGGGAGAAATCTGTTGGATAGGGAGAGAAAAGAAAACATAAGAAGACCATGCAATGTAGAAGATATAAATGGATGGGTGACAAAACGGAAACAGGAGTGGAACGAACACATTAGTAGAATGGCAAATGGCAGAGGATAGGATAGTACGAATAGCACGAGATAAGTCACTAATGGACGAAGGAGTATTGGCAGACCAAGAAAAAGATGGTGCGATAATTTAAACAATTTAGGAGGCTGATATTGAAGAAGAAACAGGCTTTAAAGCCAACATACAAGAAAGAAGAAGAAGAAGAAGCTAAAAAAATGGACTAATATTTGCAATGGTCTCGACAGCATGAATCATGGATAATAATATGGTGTAATACCAATGGGTTATATAATACTGTTATTTCATTTTAAAAATAAAACGAGTAGGAAACTATAGCAACTATACGTCAATAGATATAATGGTCCTTATCATTTTTAAATATTTGTTTGCGTATGTTGAATTCTTATTCATCATGACAATATGTAATTTATGATAATGAATCTTTATGTTATAATTTTAATTCAAATATTGATCGTAGGTGTTTTTATACAGATTGACTGACCTTCGCCATAAGTCACGTACAATATTAAATGTTTCCTTGGCCCTTTTTTATTTAGACTATAATGAAGTTTGAAAAAGGACAAGGACTCTTGTTCAAACAATAGCAACGAAATTTATTGTAAACATAGCAAAACAAGTCTATGAGCTATTTTCTTAAGGCATTTTTTAACTTCTATATTTTTTTGGGAATTAACTATAGGGTAGGTAGGGGTCCGGACAAATAATCTCCGGACAAATAATCCCGGACAAAAAATCCCCACAAATTATCCCCGGACAAAAAAATCCCCGGACAAAAAATCCCAGGACAAATAATCCCCGGACAAATAATCCCCACAAAAAATCCCGGACAAATAACCCCCACAAATTTTTTTGGACAAAAAATCCCCAAGAAATATTTGCTGCCGAATAAGTTCTCTAAAAGTTTTCCCGAAATTTTACCAAATTTCGAATTCCAATTCCATGCTGAAAACTTCAAATTTTACATGACAAAGGAGTGTGAGTTTTTTCAAAAATCCTGGAAGATATGGGGAATGACCTAAGGCCCCGTTCTCTTGACAGGCGCTTAACGCGCGTTTTGATAACGAGCGATTACAACTACATACATTTTACTGAAGACCGTTCACTTCACATGCTAACGCTCGTTTTAGGTCATTATTTTAGGTCATAAAGTTTTCAGAATGGAATTGGAATTCGAAATTTGGTAGTTTCGGAAAAACTTTTAGAGAACTATTCGGCAGCAAATATTTCTTGGGGATTTTTTGTCCGGGATTTTTTGTGGGGATATTTAGTCCGGGGATTTTTTGTCCGAGGATTTTTTATCCGGGGATCATTTGTGGGGATTTTTTGTCCGGGATTATTTGTCCGGGAATTATTTGTCCTAGCTTCGGGTAGGTACACAGGGTATGCATAAAATGTCGCGCATACGACTGATAAACTTTGATACGAGAATTATAAAAAAAATTTGCATTGAAATCCAGATCCCGTAATTTTTTAGCATTAGAAAGCGAGTACAAAGACATAGGTACATATTTTTTTTTGTAATTCCATCTTTAATTTACCCTGCACTTCTCGTAGACTTATTGTCGACCCGGACCGTACATCGCACTAGTGTTGCCCAAAATCGGTCTTGGTCTTGCAGTCTTGGTCTTGTTCTTGCGTTTTCGCAAGACCAAGACCGCCTAATTTTAGCAAGACCAAGACCAAGACTTTCCGTGCAAGACTTGAGCAAGAACAAGACTAAACCTGCGAGACTCTTGCGTCTTGCAGTTAGAACTGAGGGTCGTTTTAGGGAGTAATAAGTTCGGCTATATTCTTCGATACTCTATGAGAAACAAAAAAAATTGTAAAAAAAAATTCGAAAATTGGATTTATGCGCATTACGAACAATACTATAAACATAGATAGCCAATCGAAATATCCAATAAAAAACACTTGACACATTTGACATGTACTCAGAGGTCATTATTATAATGTAAATCACCTTTAATAGAAAATATACTTAATGGGTATACATACAGGGTGTTTGGTAAAGAATGGGCCATAGCTTAACCTCAGGTTCCTGAGGTTAAAATAGGCCGATTTAAGCTAACTTACCTTAGTACAAAGTTTATAATAACCGAGATACAGGGTGTCAAAGTTAAAGTCACATCGTACAAATTATGTATCTACAAATTGGTGCAAGAATCTTAAAAATCGGAGCACAAATAATAAAGTTATAAACTATTAAACTTAATCAAAAATTTTGGGTGGCCGAATTTTGTGCCGGTGAGAGTAGTAATAATATATTTATTACAATTTCTTATCAATTATTACATACATAACATTGTAGTTGTTCACCTAAAATACGGTAAAAAAAATTTTTTAAACAAATTAAATTGTTTATTAAATAATTTATAAATCAACAGACTCCATATTTGTAAAGTACGCTAAAAGTACATACGAGTTAAAAAAAAACATTAAAATCCATTGGTTAGTTCCCAAGTTACAAAAAATTGTAGGATTCTGAAGTTGATATTTCAATTTTAGGTCGCACGGATTTTATGCTTCTACTTCGTCGGTAGCAAGCGGGTCGCGTTGGTACTTCATTTTTGAAGCTTTATTGACGACTCACTTAAAGAGCAAATAAATCCAAAATTTTTTCTGAATACTTCATGTCTTTTAAAGTGGAAGAGCGCTATTTTCGATTCTTATTTATCATAAACAAATTAGCTGTGGATTTTTAAAAAAATGTTGCTAACGTTGGCCCTAATTGACCTAGGCTAACTTATTTTTTCCTAAGTTCGTATAAAAATGCCATCTTTTAGAATGTGCAAAAAATGTTTGTACCGGCCATAACAAGAAAGTTATTCAAATTGTTTATAAGGAAAAATTGACGAGACTTTTTCATAATTATTTATTACTAATAAATGCACTCTTTATTAACATTTTTTAAACAGGTTTGAAAGTTTAGCTTATGCTCTTACATTTGACACCTACAGAGTGGTTCTAACATTATGTTTTTCTGACCTATGTTATTGCAAAAAAAAGCTCTCTGGGATAAACAATTTGAATAAAATATAAACAATTGAATGAATCGCTTTGAAATTTTTGTCACGTGTTAAGCACTAATGAACCATCATTTGTCAAAAATTTCAAAGTTGTACACTAATTTTTACAATAGTTATTGCAAAATTAATTTTTTTGAAATTTAGACCTTTTTTCTCAAATATATTAACAATAAATAAGTGTATCACCCTTTGTAATACGTCATTTTAAAGGTTTTTCCATGCTCTCGAAGATTTTTGTACTAATGTAACCACAAGGTACACTGTTTTCCATTGATTTGAAAAAAAACGTAAAAAATTCCGTTTTTCGACATTAAATTGTTTATAAACAAAAATGGCCGCCAGATCCTACGCAGGAAATAGTTACAATTTGTTCTCATAGGCATTACCTGTCGAAAAAACGCTTCAGTACCCTGGCTGCTCGAGTGTCATGGAAAAAACCTTATTACCCTGGACTAGTACGTACTGCATGAGGAAACAGAGGCTGATGGCAATAATAATAGATGGTTCATAAATGCACGGAATGAACCTTTTTTTGATTTTTTACGATCCTTTTTTGAAGGGGTTAAGAAATGTTTGTGACATATTTAATATGTAGCGTTCTTTTTTGTCAAACCCAACCAACCAACTTATCTATAAATAAAAATTGAATACTACACAAACAAAAGTGTGCCCGTGGCACACAAAGTACTGGTTTATCTGTTAAAAGTAATTTTACGATGTATTATACTATTTCGGTATTGGGCAATTTCGACTTTATTGCGTATAATTACTTTAATGGCTCTAGCGTAAACCAGATAATTAGGAAAGGCAAAGCTCAAAGCACATTGAGAAGGATTAAAATCGGTTTTACGGAAATTATGAAACTGAATGGGAATAAGAAATCGTGAGAATATGGTTAGTTTGCATTTCACAAAAATACAATTAAAGAATTGGATACGTGGGTTCACATGATGTGAGATTTTAATGGAACATGTTACTGTACTTATTGGTCACGCCTACATCATTAAATTATAATAAACATCACTAGGCATCCCCTCAGTCATTGTTAACTGTAGTACGATTTCTTTTTTCGCATTTGCTCTTATCAAGTAATTGATCCCTAGGAATTGATTGAGTCGATCTTCATCACCATATCTGAGTGTACCTACTTAGTTTACTTTACGTGTCCAATTTCAACAATTAAATCTGGTCAATCCAGAAAAGAGCGGTCTGAATGACCGTGTCATTGAGTACAGGAGATCATGTTCAATGCAAGGTTTCTCCAACAGAGGAAAACTAAGTAGATGTGTTTAATTTTGTACTGCCCCACATTCACACAGAGTATCGTAGTCAGAAGCCAACAAACCCCATTTCTCCATGTTGGTTTTACACTTACAAACGATTGAGAGTCCTTCACACAGGGTAAGGAAGATGACTACCATACGAAAGTTCCTCTCGAGGACCTCTATTCTGACTATTCTAGTTCAATCAGAGAGTGTAGCAAGCACCTCCACCGGTTTCGAAACTTATTAGTCTCTCATCAGGAGGCACATATGCTGCTCTCTCTCAGTGCTGCCAATCGCATTTCTCTAGATTATCCGATGATCGCTCGAAAAATATCCGATTTGTCACGAAAAGGTACGCTAGGTCAAAAATTATTCTGTTATTAAAATCAATGTTGCCAATGTTATTCTTTTAGTCCCCTTTACAACCATCAAATAACAAAATCCGTTGTTCGTACGCCAATCAGTTGATTGTAATCAATTATTATTATGATAATTAACATAATTGATTGATTAATTAATTATTAATTATCAATTAACGTAACAATTAGGGAGCGTTCAAGTATTACGTAACGTGATTTTTGAAGATTTTTGACCCACCCCCCAACCTGCGTTACGTAATACTTGAACGCTCCCTTATTAACATAATTGATTAATTAATCAATTAATCTCATAATTGTAATCAATTATGTTTTCAGCAACCCAATCAAAGTTGACATTGACAGTAATTAAATATTAAATATTTGATAATGATCAGGTGATTCCATTTCTGATTAGCGTTCGAACAACCGGCCCTTTAATCTACTGGATTCTTTATTTCACGGCTTAAAAATTTTCGTTTATCGATGAAACTCTCGTATCCTAGCTGATTATTACCTAATTCATGTATGTAAATACTATTTACTTACTATTATTATATTATTCTTATTTTGTATTATCGTAAGTGTTAAATTCTAAATAAATAAATAATCTTATATTTGGATCGTTACGTTATATTAATTTATTATAATTATTTAAGTAAAAAAAACACTTTTAAATATTATTTTATTAAAAACGTAATAACTACCTAAAACTAGGTACTGGAAAAATAAATAAATAAATCAATACAAAATAACCTACAGCTACATTAATAGCATAGGCGCAAAATTTCTGGTCAATGCTTTTAAAATGCATTATTTTTATCGAGTCCTGAGTTACTTAAGCACTGCACCACATAAAATGAAAATAAAACTAAATCGTGCGTGAATTAGCTTTCATAAGTTTAAAGACTAAAAACTAAAAATTCATCGGACGGCAATAAACTCATACTCATCGAACTAATACTCATCAAAACAATAACATCGGACGGCAGACGGTTTTTGAAATTTGAATTGTATTAGTATGCCTTAAGTGGATACACTTGTGCATTTAAATTCTAAACATAAGAATCGGCACATATCCCTTTTGTCAAAAGATGAAAAGTATCGGATGTCACTAAAATTCATCCAGTATAGACTATTTATAAAAATTTGGGCGGAACCAAACAAAATTAATGTGTTGTTGGTGTTAAGAATATATGGATGAGAAAGTTTTAGTCGATGGTAGATGCACTGAAAAATATCCGCAAATATCCGATTTATTTAAAGATACGAAGAAGATACGACAACTCTCAAAAAGGTACGCAAATCGGATAATTATCCGCCGATTGGCAACACTGCTCTCTCTGGCCCAACCAGGACCAGGACAAACCCAGGCGTGCTGTTATGGATTGCAACGAACGAAATGACAGGGATGCCCTAGCGGCAACTGCTAGCAAAAGACTAAGTTTTCAATTTAATAGCACATAAAACAACATCAAAAATATTACTCTACATCCCACAAGATTGAAAACAATGGGAACCTTCTCTGGCTACACCTCCGAGGCTTCTCAAATTTGCAAGCCATAACGGAAGTCATATACTGCCGTTATGGCTTGCAAATTTTAGAAGCCTCGGAGGTGTAACCAGAGAAGGTTCCCATTGTTTTCAGTCCGGTGGAATGTAGAGTAATATTTTTAATATTGTTTTATGTGCTATTAGATTGAAAACTTAGTCTTCTCAAACTTTAAGAGTTTCGATGAAGAGAGGAGACGAATGATAAGCCGCGATAAGGTGCATTGTGTACTGCATCAATAGACAGGAATGTGGCATGTGTGGAAAGCTTGATTAGAGAAAATCATCGAATTTCACTCAGAGCAATTTCATAAAATTGCATTACAGAGGTTGAATCTCCGCTTGAATTATTTTCTAATTTCTTGTTTCTCCTTGATTCAGATGGCTTTCGAGCTGTTCTATGTTGTTTTCTGATACTCGTTTCTCTTTTAGGTTTTTCTTGTTTTTTCTCTCTCCTTAAGTTTTTGTACTTATCTATTGTTATCCTAAATGTCTCGTTCTTCTCATTTGATATTTTGATATAAGCAAGCATAAGTTTAATGGAAAAGACATTACCACTATAATCAAGCGAAACCGTCCGTAGTTTAAGGTGGATAGTCGGGGTAACATAGGATTCTGAGAAGATTCTTCTTGCAAACTAAAAAATACAAGCAATGGACAGAGCAGAATGACGCAGAAAGCTTAGAATGTTGAGGCCCTCTAAGGTCTGTTGTAGCATCGTGATAATAATGATAAAGAGGAAATGTTTGACCAAATAAATAAGGCAAATACGTAGTTACTACTGATACTACTGTTCTAGTTTTTAGTTCGTTTGTTTTGTTTTTTAATCCTCTTACTTCATTCCTTTTTTTCCATTCTCACAGATTATTTCATTTTATGACAATATTCGATTAGGTATTTTTACAATAATCTTGATTAACTTTCTTTTTATTTAGCTAATGCCTCGACAACTAATAAATAGCCATTGGCATGGTAGGTACGGTGAATTTTTGCAGTTAGGTACCTAGTGTCATGTGTAGTGTGTGTGTTGAGTAAGTGTCTTGTTACTTTGCAAAGTCGAAGTCATTGTCTTTGCAAAGAGACGCTAATTGTATCCGAACGTCTGCGGTCCCTCCGGTGAGTACCCTTTTCAAAATTGTTCCCAGTTACTTAAAAGGAAGCTTTTCTGATTATTTTAACGTTCATTTACTACATTATAAATAAAATAAGTTAATTTAAACAAAACAAAATTCAAAGAGTCGGAGATCTAAAAATGTCTTTGGAAATTGTCTTATCTAATAATCTTAAAGTGTCTTTCTTTTTAAATAATTTATAGGCAGAAAGCGGAATACAAATATAACCAATATAGACCAGTAAGGATCTGTTTTTAGGTGGATGTGAGAGGTGGCATTCAGATTTTGCGGATAAAGTTAGGTGATAACTTCGTTAATAATAATTGATTTATGCTCCTTCTCAAATATGCCCGGAACATCAATAAAAAAAATAAAATATTTAAAAATTCCTAAAAATTTCGTTTTTTTTTCTACTTTTTTTCCTTATAACTTTAAAACCAGGCGCGGATCCAAGGGGGGGTCAATGGGGTCAATTGCCCCCTCCTTGAGACTTCGCCTGGTGTCGCCTTTTTTTAAGAAAGAGATAATTACGATTGAAAATAAATAGTGAGTTTTGTGTCCTGTTGACAACTGAATAACCTAATGTAACATAAAACAGAATTCTTTCTCCAAAGTACATGTTCTCGGTCTTACTGTATGGTGTAGAATCTTGGACTGTGAATAAAATCGATCTACTTACCTAAATCGCCTTGAGGCTTTCGAAATGTGGTTCTATAGAAGAAAAAGTATCTTGGGTGAAGAATATTCAAAACTCCACAATACTAGAACGTCTCAGCAAGACTACTGAGTACTGAGATTATAGATGGCATCAAGAAGAGAAAAGTGGAGTATATTTTGGACATGTAATGAGAAGTTTCAAATATAGGTTGCTGCAAAATATTATGCAAGTGAAAATAGAAGGCAAACGCAGTCCAGGACGGAAAAGCACTTCGTGGTTGATTTAGGGTGGCAGTGAATAAAATTAAGATAGCTATGATAGTAACCAACGTTCTGAAAGGACATGGTAGGTACATGAAGAAAAATAAAGTAACAACCCATACCGAAAGAGAATCCTGCGTACGCGAGTGACGAGAAAATTCTTATTTCATTGCCCCCTCCTTGCAAGGTTGCTGGATCCGCCGTTGTTTAAAACGATTCAAAACAAAGATAATTAAATTTTCTATCAGATGCGATTGGTTAAAAATGTCTTAATTTATCACCCTTGCTGCAAAATAGCAATAAATATAAAATAAGGGGGCAAAACAAGCCTGTCCTTATTCAATGATTTTCCATCCCTTAGGTTACACTTGGAACCTTCCTAATTCGCTTAGAAAATTTTTGTAATGTGCTAAAACCGTACACCAAATTTAATTAAAATTGAGTTACTAGATTTTGAATAATAATTTTGCAATCTAAACTTTTTTTAAAAAATTAAAATTTTTTAAAATCTTGCCCAACAAAAACTAGAATATACAAAGATTTGTCAATTGTTTTACATATAAAGAAGCACTCCACCTATCTAATGCACTTTACAGAATTGAAATCGGATGTTTTAAAGTTATAAACAATTTTTTGGCTTATAAACAAATTAGTCCTGTGGCCAGGAGGGGGTGCTACGGGCTCCTTTATTTAGATGGACTTACCCAAGATTTTTATCTATTTTTTGACCCGTAGAACACGATTTTTTTGGGTAACAGTTGATCCGGATGTCGATAAGATTGTTATAAACAAAGAACTTGAGGAATTACATAACATCGATTTTTAGCAAATAAAACATTTTTGTATTTCTTGGGTGATTTAAAGCAAAAAATGTCCTTACAAGTTTTTTCGTAGGATGCATAGTTTTCGAGATAAACGCAGTGAAACTTTCAAAAATTCGAAAAATTGCAATTTTTGAACGCGAATAACTTTTGATTAAAAAATAAAATAGCAATTCTGCTGACAGCATTTGAAAGTTTAAGTCAAATTATACCGGTTTTTAGTTATTTGCATTGCTAAAAATTAATTTTCTTATTATTAAACAAATCTATTTGTTTATAAGCCAAAAAATTGTTTATAAGTTTAAAACATTGCTGAGGCCCCTTAAGTAATCTGATTTTAATTCTGTAAAGTGTATTAGATAGGTAGAGCACCTCTTTATATGTAAAAAAATTAGACAACTTCTAAATGATCTACTTTTTGTTCAGAAAGATTTTAAAAAATTTGAACTTTTTTAAAAATATTTAGATTGCAAATTTATTATGCAAAATCTATTAGGTCGATTTTAAAGAAATTTGGTACACGGTTTAAGTATGTTACAAAGAATTTCCTAAGCGAATTACTAAGGTTCTAAGTGCCACCAAAGTGGTTAAAAACATTGAATAACATCAGGCGTATTTTGCCCCCTTATTCTGTATTTATTGCTATATTGCAGAAAAGGTAATACGTTAAAACATTTTTGACCAGTCCTATATCATACAAAATTCAATTATCTTTATTTTATTTCTCTACGACCTTGTTCCAAAACGAATCGTTTTAAAGTTATAAGCAAAAAAGCAGAAAAAGTCGACGTTTTTCGAAATTTTTAAATATTTTAATTTTTTTTATTAATGTTCCGGGCATATTTGAGAAGGAGCATAACTCAATTATTATTACTGAGGGTGTCACCTAACTTTATCTGCAAAAATCCGAATGCCACCTTTCACATCCAAAAATAGACGTTTTTTTCACAGATCCTTACTGGTCTAATATAAAATTAGGTCGAAATTTTTTTTATATTTGTTATTAAATAATCTATTACACTAAATTCAATGCGAATGCATAAGAAAAGCAAAATTTAGAGCAGTTCGCGGTATTTTTCAATTTGCGAACCAATTACTTGGATTTAAAATATCCTTCCAGGAGGAACATTTGCGGTTCCAAAAATAAATATTTCCAAGAGTAGTAAACTAAACTAGTGACTGAACGATATGTCCTTATACAGATGAGACCATGTAGTGCCGTACGCGATATAGTGTTTAAATGATTAAATATGACTGGAGTTGGACAGACAAGCATCCTCAGGGTCGGTATCGCAACATTAGTCCTTTGTTCGGAGCATACAAATTGAGGATAACATATATTCTAAAAAAGGTATCCTGTCTATATTGCAAATTTAATTGACGACGGCAGGTTTCGAAATTATATGACAGAAAATAGGAAAAGAGAAATAAATCGTTCGAAGACCATTAAAGTTAAAGTGGCTGTTAACGTTATTTGATTTCAATATTCGTCTTAATCTTCCGATGACCAACCTTTTTTTGTTACACGGATGACCCACGGGGTAAAAAATGACCCCAAGTCAAAAATGACAATTGACAAAAAAATTCAATTGTTTTAAAAAATAAAATAATGTATTCGCAATTTTAATATTAGTATTGTATCAATAAATGATAAATAAACATTAGTAAAACATATTTTCATCACAACTGAACCAAAACAGGAATCATCATTCTGAACATACATAGAACTAAAGAAATTTTAAAATATACACTAATTTACGTCGCCACAGGTTTAACAAACAACTTTTTTTTCACTATTGGAATGTTTCTTACATACAATTCCACATAATAGACGGTATTTACTTAATATAAAATTGGAACTTGGAAGGCCAAGGGAGTTCGTCTTTGACCCCAAATTCAGAAAAAAAAATTTTTCGTAAAATATAGGGAATTTTTTTTATTACAAAATATGGGGGTATCTAGAATGATATTAAAGTTAAATAAAAAAATAATGAGTTTAAAATTTAAAATATTTCTGAATTTATTAAATAAAAATATACGTTGGGGTCCAAATATACCCCCCTTGGCCATCCGAAGGTTAAAGGATTCGTTCAGTAAGGTGTGTTTTAATGAAATTTTATACTGTTGGTGCAACTGAATGCAACTGAATTATGATACATATATCTGAAATAAATTCTTCTTCTTTAAGTGCCCTCTCCTCAATGGAGATTGGCTACTACAATTATTGCAAACCTTTCTCTGTCTTCAGCTGTTCTTATTAGCTGTTCAAAATTTAGCCCTGTCCATTGTCGGATGTTTTTGAGCCACGATAGTCTTTTCTTTCCTAGTCTCTCTTTCCCTCGATTATTCCTTTTCACTGTAAGTTGAGCATTGTAATGGTACTTATTATTTCTCAGTATGTGGCCTAGGTATGATGTTTTTCTAACTTTCACTGTGTCGAAAAGTTCTCTTTCCTTGCCTAATCTATGCAACACTTCTTCGTTTGAGGTATGCGATGTCCAAGAAATTTTGAGGATTCTCCGGTAGATCCACATTTATGCCTTTAATTTATTTAGGGTTGATATTTTAAGGGTCCATGTCTCAACTGCATAGAGAAGAGTCGACCAGTAGTAGCATTTTGGTAAACGTAGTCGAATTTCGCGTTTTATTCGAGAATCACAAAGCAGTTTTTTAATTTTTTCGAAGGTCGAGAAACTGAAAAGAAAACTATTATTAAAAATTGTCTGATCATGTACAGATCTGGGCCACCATACAACAATATCCCTCATTTTTAATTCTGTCACAGATGGTAAGGATGTTTAATGCAAACAATGATTTTCTGGATCTAAATATTTCTTCATCTTAACCACCAGGAGAATTTATTTTAATTAAGGTACAATCAATTGCACCAGTTGTTCTAGGGAATGCAGCAATTTTTATAGAAATATTCAACAACTCTTTCCATCACTTGAGGATTGTTAGGCAAAAAAATGTACTGTGGGGTTAAGGATACAATTGCAATGGATACTTTTTATCACTCTACTGGCTCAAGCTCTGGACACTCCCGTATAAGATCGACTACATTTAACTATTATACTTATTTCCTGATGCATAAAATCTTAATGCCAAAAGAATTCGTTGCAAAGGATTAATGCGTCGATCTCTAAAATAAAGAAATAATATTATTAGTCCAAGTAATGAAGCTTAAAATAGGACAAAACCTCGCAATTTTTACAGAATGGATAGATTTGCTTGAAAATTCCACACCTGTAATTTTGAACCAATCAAAATACGTTATTTTGACAGATCACCATGGCAACGGAGGTATTTTATCGGAAATTTTTTGCTCGTGGGGTACCCAACAGCGAATTATAGTGGAAATTTTTTGACGTTTACAATAACAGAACATTTTTGACAGACTGGTTTTTATTTGTTTACATAATTTAGTTTTGATTCATTTTCTATCACTTGTAGTTACTCAAAACTTATGTAAAATTGAAGAATATACTATTTTCTATCTTGAAATGGTATTCCCATGCAACTACAATGAGTAGAAATTACGAATTTGAAAGCCTAAATAATTGCTGACAAAGCTATGGCGCGCTATTAATCTGTTCATGCAGCTTTGGATTTTCAAATGCAAATTTGGTGTGGAATTTTCTTACCGAATACCACGCGAAGTCAAATTAATATCCGGAAATTTTTTTTTGATCATGAATATTTTTAGAAAATTTCCCTCGTCTGCGACTCGGGAAATTTTCAAAATATTCATGATCTCAAAAAAATTTCCGGAAATAATTTGACCTCTAGTGGTATTACTAGTGAAAATTCCACACCTGTAATTTTGAACCAATCAAAATACGTTATTTTGACAGATCACCATGGCAACGGAGGTATTTTATCGGAAATTTTTTGCTCGTGGGGTACCCAACAGCGAATTATAGTGGACATTTTTTGACGTTTACAATAACAGAACATTTTTGACAGACTGGTTTTTATTTGTTTACATAATTTAAAATAAAACACCAAAAAATAATTTTCTATCACTTGTAGTTACTCAAAACTTATGTAAAATTGAAGAATATATTATTTTCTATCTTGAAATGGTATTCCCATGCAACTACAATGAGTAGAAATTACGAATTTGAAAGCCTAAATAATTGCTGACAAAGCTATGGCGCGCTATTAATCTGTTCATGCAGCTTTGGATTTTCAAATGCAAATTTGGTGTGGAATTTTCTTACCGAATACCACGCGAAGTCAAATTAATATCCGGAAATTTTTTGACCTCTAGTGGTATTACTAGTGAAAATTTGAGAATAAGTAGTGAATAGTCCAAGGATCAAAATATATATGATGCCGAAAGGCGCTTTTACCATAGGGGTGGTTGCCATCCCATCTCGGGGGTGGAAATCTTTTATTATATTTTGACCGCAAAGGTTGGTAAAAACATTCATTCTAAACAAAAAACGTTCTATACATTTTTTTGATAAAATTAACAGTTTTCGATTTATTCGCTATCGAAAGTGTTAGTTTTTTATCGAAAAAATCAACGTTTTTAATAGGTTTTCTACTAATAACTCCAAAAGTTTTGTTTTATCAAAACAACTTTACTTAACAAAAATGTACCTTTTAAAAAAATAAACAAAACCGTTTTTATTTTAATTTTTTTTAGACCAATATTAATCGAGCTATACTTTATTATATTTAGCTCTTCTTCGTCAAATGCTAAATATTGTAGTTTCAAAGTCAAAAGACGGAAAAACTATGCATTTTTCGAGGATAACTTGTTCCAACTAATTTAAAGTATTTAAAAATATCTATCTCTAGAAATAAAAAAAAGTCTCTAGCTCAAAAATTAAGTGACTTATAATGAAAAAGATGTCAGTCCCTATTTTTTTTCAGCGAAAAAGTGATCGGAAGCAACCTCCTAATCACCACCCTAATTAAAATTAGTCATTGACCTTATTTGTTCTTCTTTATTTATGTATTATTAATGGGTTCTAGAGGTTTGACTGGCTTAGAATGATTAGTTTAAAAAAAATGAAGTTAAAAGCGAATAACGAATTTTTGTAGTTTGGAATGGCCTTTTCTTCAGAATAGAAAGATTAGCATCAAATATACGAAAAAATGATAATATGAAATTGTAGCTTTTTTAATTCCTAAGAACCTGGTTTGCAAAAAATTTTTCTATGGCAAAAAGTAAGTGAGCTATTGACAATTAAAACTTGTAATAACATGCAAAAACCACCTTTACCAACCCTCTCAAAGTCACCATTTTTTGCGACTGAGGATTTTAAAAAGATTTAATAGGTTTGTTCGTAGAACGATCAGCAACCGTTGCCAACCGTCAGACGCAAGCGCGTTCGTAGTCTACGAACTCGAACTGTTAACTGCGCAGCGCTAACTGTTAACTGCGCATGCGTCTGATGGTTGGCAACGGTTGCTGATCGATTGGATCGTACTACGAACAAACCTAATATTAATAGGCTTATAGATCTTGTACAAACCTACAAAAATCTTTCTTACCAAACTTTCTAAGATAAAAAATAAAAAAGTTACGGTTAAAAAATCAATACATTTAAAAAAAATAGGAGAAATCCAATTGGAAGCATAATAATGTAAGTTAGCGATGTTTTTAGTCATTGGCCTTATTTATTCTTCTTTATTTATGTACCTATTATTAATAGACTCTAGAAGTTTGACTAGCTTATAATGACCACTTTTTAAAAAACTGGAGTTAAAAGCGAATAACGAATTTTTGTAGTTTGTTAAAAAACCATTTTCTTCAGAATAGAAAGATTAGCATCAGAGATATAAAAAAAATGTTTAAATATGAAATTGTAGGTTATTTAATTCCCAAAAACTTCGTTTAAGTGATCGTAAATGAGTATGTACATATTTATGTACATTGTACATACATGAGTATGTACATTGTACATATTTATATCGAAAAACATTGATTTTTTCGATATAAAACTAACACTTTCGATAGCGAATAAATCGAAAACTATTAATTTTATCAAAAAAATGTATAGAACATTTTTTGCTTAGAATTAATGTTTTTATCAACTTTTATGGTCAAAATATAAAAAATTTCCACCCCGAGATGGGGTGGCAACCACCCCCATGGTAAAAGCGCCTTTCGGCATCATATAGATTTTGATCCTTGGACTATCACTACTAATTCTCAAATTTTTAAGCAAATCAATCCATTCTGTAAAAATTGCGAGGTGAAAAGCTTCGGTTCCTGGACTATATTTTTAATAGCAACAAATTTTTAGTCACTTACCTGTTAGTAGACAAAGTGATTTGGCTTTCTATTTTGTTTAAAGGCAAAATACTGCCTGTTTTCCTAACTCTTAACTACTGACGTGAATGTTTCAGGACGTAGACTCTGACATGCGGTATGTCATACCGTTGCCTATTCTCCTTTGTTTTCAATATCAATTTATCTTATATCATTGTATTTGTTTTTTTACATCAACTGATGGCATGATTCTTCACACTGCTGTAGAATAAAATACTGCTCCAAATAAAATAACTTTATTTTTTCAAGAAAATTATGAACGCATGCATGATATTAAAAAAATGGTGGAGTTTCTTACAAAATCTTTTATAAACTGAATTAGAAAAAAAACTTGGAGTATAGGTATCTAACTGAAAAATAGTAAAATCTAATAAGGAGGAGAAGATAATAAGGGCTTAGGGTAATTCAGGGTGACATGGTGAGTCGGGTGAAATGGTGAACTCGGGCAAGGGCAATATGATGGTGAAGGCTTTTTCCAACACGTTTACCTATTTCTAGAGCCGTTGTTTCAAATTCGGCCAAGTCCATTTTTTTATTGGTTTGGCCCGATTTGCTTTGGTTTATCAGTGATTAAAAAAAACAAAACTGTATTTGCAAGACGATGATGACGACGTGGACGATAAATATTGTTTACTCACAATCGGTTAGTAATTTATGGATTTCTAACCTTTGAAGTAATCAGGAAGCGACTTATTACTTACTTTACTTTCCCAGCTAGCCGGGAAAGCACTTTCCCGGCTAGCATCTGTCACTTTTCTACCTGCAAATGTCAATGTCATTTTTAATTAAAAGATGGTTTAGAAAGAATAGAATCCACTCAACATTTATTTAATTAAGAAACAACAACAACAATAACAAAAAGAAAACTATTTGGAATTATAAATATTAATAGTTACATTGGAATTATGATTACTATTAACGGTTAAAGTAAGACCGTGTTGCTCAAAATTATGAGTTTCAGAAATAGATGATGACGCCGACGTTTCTGGATTTTCTACATGAGACAACATATTAGCAATTTTTATTTGTCCATGTAATGTATTCTCCACATATCCCTCTGCTACGGTGTTGGATTTCCAACCCCCCAACTTTTTTGTAAAATAAACACAATTTGATTATTTATGTACAATTAATGGCGTCGTGTATCGCCTAAATGTCAGATTCAACAAACTTGTTTTGTTACCTAGCAACGATCTCACAGGTTACTTAAAATAATTCATCTTATCACATAATGAAAATGGATACAGATATTTGAAACGAAATTATTATTGGTAGATTGTGAGTATTAGAAATCCATAAACTACTAACCGATTGTGAGTAAAATAGTATACAAACCTCGCGGGAACTCATTCTAGCCTCGCGTCTGTAGTTTACCTCGGTGCTTCGCACCTCGGTAAACTACCTTGCCGCTCGGCTGAAATAGAGTACTTTCCCGCTAGGTATGTAATATACTATTAATAAAATTTAACGTGAAGTAAAACTCCCTGGTGTAATTGGTATATTTAATAAAAATTTAAATTTTTTTTAACAATCCAAAAGGATTACGTTCAGAACGTTTTCGGACTTATCAGTCCATCATCAGTGAACTCCCTGCCCTTGCTAAATAGCCACAATGAAAAACACTGGTTAAGATGTATGTTCCAACTACATATTAAAATTTGCAAAAGAATTTTCTCTAAATTGGATGCCAATGGATTACTATGTACCAGCAACATGATGCTCTACTGTATCACATGTTTTTTAAGTGATTAGGTCTTCATTGCACCACGTTTAGTCTGTCAATCAAGACAGGTTTAGATTGACAGACTAAACGTGGTTCAATGAAGACCTAATCACCTAAAAAAATCTCTTAATGTGATACAGTAGAGCATCATGTTGCTGGTAGTAATCCATTGACATCCAATTTAGGGCAAATTCTTTTGCAAATTTTAATATGTAGTTTGAACATACATCTTAACCAGTGTTTGGCATTGTGGCTATTTAGCAAGGGCAGGGAGTTCACTGATGATGGACTGATAAATCCGAAAACGTTCTGAACGTAATCCTTTTGGATTGTTAAAAAAAATTTAAATTTTTATTAAATATATCAACTACACCAGGGAGTTTTACTTCACGTTAAATTTTATTAAACAATATTTATCGTCCACGTCGTCATCATCGTCTTGCAAATACAGTTTTGTTTTTTTTTTAATCACTGATAAAACAAAGGAAATCGGGCCAAATATTTCGGGTTTTATAGAATTTTCCCTTCAACTTCATTGGAATTTTTCTGTCACACAACACACCACTCGCTTCTTTCCACTTCATCCATCCAGCCCTAATTCTACTGCATGCATCTTCATGTATTTCTCCATTACTCTGTAATACCGATCCCAAGTACTTAAAACTATTGCTTTTTACAATCAGTTCACCATCCAAAGATACCATTTTATTTGTAGTAACTCCATCTTTAAATGAACATTCCAAATACTCTGTTTTGTCCTACTAAGTTTTAAACTTTTTCCTCCAGAGCTTGCCTCCACTGTTCCAGTTTTTGTTCTAAGTCTCTTTCACTATTTCCTACTAACACGACATCATCAGCATACATTAAGCACCATGGAATGTTACCCTGTAGTTTCGCTGTTATCTGGTCCAAAACTAATGAGAATAAATACGGACTAAGCACAGAGCCTTGGTGCAATTCTACTTTCACATGAAATTTATCAGTCTCTCTCACACCTGTCCTAACACTAGTTGTTACTTCCTCATACATATCCCTCACAAACTTTACATATTCACCAGAGACACACTGTGGTGTGCCCACCACAGAATCTCTCGAGGAACTCTATCATATGCTTTCTCAAGATCAATGAATACCATATGAGCGTTTGTTTCTTTACTCCTGTATTTTTCCATGAACTGCCTTATATGGATGTTTGAGATATGTGGTCTGGAATAACCCATATATGAGAATGGACAGCAAAGTTAGAATTTATAAAACTTGCATCAGACCTGTTATGACCAGTATTGAATCAAGAGAAGACACCAATAAAACCAAAAGCATACTACGAACAGTCGAAATGAAGACACTAAGAGGAATAGCACGAAAGACAAGAAGAGATAGAATACGAAACAACATCATCAGGGACCAATGTGGCGTGCAATATGTAGTAAGATGGTGTAGGCAAAGACGAGGAGAATGGTTCAGTCATGTAACTAGAATGGAGGAGCGCATTCTATCAAGAATTGCGCTAGAAGGAAAACCAGCAGGCAAGCGTTCACCGGGGAGACCGCCAAAAAGATGGAGAGATAGCTGGCAGTCTACCTCTCAAGAAATACTTCAACGTTGAAATTAACAGATCGACAGATGCACAAAAATATAAGAAAAATAAGAAGAGATTTTCTTACTAAATTCTAGCAGTAAATTAGCGTTTGTTCTCATCATTTTATAATGACTGCCGGTCGTAAATTGATAAATTACGGTTACTTTATTTTATTGAACGAAAAATGATAAGCTTGTACCAAACGATTACAAAATATTTGTAATTCCTAAGTGGCCACTAATCGCCTGTTTGGCCAGGATATTAAAACAAAAATAAGTTTTACTTGAAACATTCTGTCACCAATTAAATCGAAATAATTTATGAGTCTTTCGTTAAGTTAGCCTTGCAGGTTACGACTTACATCTTACTTGTATAGTAAAAATCGAATGAAGATAAAAAGTGCATTTTAGTGCGGCTGACGAATAAAAACTTTTTTAAATAGAGACATAATTCGAGGAATGAAAGATCTCGGTCGGAATTGGAGGTTACCGCCTCTACCAGTCTCAGTTTTGGGGTTATAAAAGTTACCTTCAAGGGTTGATACCCATAAATGAATCGACAATGGGTCATGCCGACGACTCAGGACCTGACTTGCTCAAAGAGCATCATTTCAGATTTTATGGGAGTAGAACATATTTATATAAATTGGAACTCAATTTTCAATTAAACTAAATAGTTTAGATATTTAACATTTATACTCCTTTACATATTTTTATACAAATATTTATTGTTATATTTGGTGTTAATGCAGCTACAAATACCTAATATTTGCTTCAGGTTCATCTCTTGAATGATCTTTAATGATCAAGCTTCCACTCCGTATAATAACATGTACACCATTATAATATAATGGTATACCACTTGTAAGTAAGTTTACCTATACAAAAATAACAATAAAGATGCACTAGAAATAAACAAACCAAGACACAAGGTTGAATTTTACAAAGAGCACTCCCAAATCATGATTTACAATGTATAATATACATTGTAAATCCCAAATCATGATTTACAAAGTTTATTCATTGTAAATCATGATTCGGGAGTGCTCCTGATAACATTTAACGTGTCTTGGTTTGTTTATTTCTAGTGCATCTTTATTGTGATTTTAGTATAGGTACATAATCTATCTAGGTAGACAATATTATCATTATGAAGCATTTAAGTTTCTTAGAATGAAAATTTTTGTTACATTTCTGCGCGAATACCGAACAGAATAAGAAGTACCTACCTACATTTTTTGACCACAAAGATCCAAACTCAAAGATCATACATTCAATAACACCCGAGTACAAAGTTCCATGATAAATTTTGTTTACTACCATGATTACTACCAACAAAGATATATCAAAGATATATCCACCAAAAACAATCGACGTAAGATGCCCCAACTCAACAGATGTAGGTAGAGACCATAGCCTAGTATTATCTAAAATGAAAATCATCATGAAACAGTATACGTAAGAGAGCGGTACCAACACAAACAAAAATCAGAGTCGAAGGACTAAATTGGGAACCCACGGAATCATCGTCATCATCATTATTTGGGCGACCAACTGACCTTTTACCATCGGACCTTTTGCAGAATGTTGTGTTCAGAAGTCTTTCGTCACTAGATCTTAGCACGTGGCCCGCCCGTCTTATTCGGTTTGCTTAATGTAGCGTACTATGTTTTTATCTCCATATGCTGTCTGGAGTTCACCATTGTGTCTTCTTCTCCATTCTCCTGTTGTTTCTTCTCTACAAGGCCCATAGATAGTCCGCAGTATCTTTCTTTCAAGTACCAGTAATTTTGTCGTTTCCCGCTGGTTCAGAGTCCATGTATCGCTTCCATACGTTATTGTGGGACGAATTATTGTCTCATATACTCTTATTTTTGCTGGTCTTTAGAGTATTTTTGATTTAAGTAGGGTCATTAATGAGTAATATGCTCTGTTTCCTGCAATGCTCCTGGCTGCCACGTCCTTTTCATATTTATTTTCAGATGTTATGATCGCTCCCAGGTACTTGAATTCTTTGACGACTTCAAAATTGTATTCATTAATTGTTACGTTTTGTCTAACCCTTGGTCTTGGGTTCTTCGTAACCACCATGTACTTGATCTTGCCCTCGTTGACCTTAAGACCAACTTCCTTGGCTCCGTTCTCGAATAGGGTGCTCACCTGTGCTAATCGTACCAGCTTTCCAGGTACTCCCATTTCTACCATGGTCTCCCACAATGCTTCTCTGCTAACAGAGTCGTAAGCTTGTTTAAAGTCCACGAAGATTTGGTGCACATCGCGGTTGTATTCCCAGTTTTTTCCAATTCCTGGCGTAGGACGAAGATCTGGTCTATGGTCGACCTTCCCGGTCTGAATCCGCTTTGGTAGTCGCCTATTATTTCTTCTGAGTATGACGAAAATACTGATCTATCAAAGCGAAGACTATTCACAACGTATTGTTCACCTATTTAGTGCAACAAGATGATTTCACCAAAAAAGACAAATATATAGATGGTGCATATAGATTTTCACTTCGGAAAAAATCAAACAAGATAGAACTTTTTGTAATTTCATTAAGAAATATTTAATAAACAACATATCAAAAAGTTCTACTCGAGAAGTGGGTGCTTCATTTTTTATTTAACAAAAGAACTACGAAATTAGATGTTTTTTTAAATAACTCCGATTATTTCATTCATATGAGATTCTGACCAATAGAAAGCTACAGAAATCTGAATTAAATCGATAATTTTTGATAATCTCCCGTCGTTAAGTATATTACGTTAGATGCCCTTCGTTGCTACGAAAAAATACATTCAGTGACATTAATGACAATTAATGTTTTAATAATTATAAAAGTGATGACTTTCAATCGTCAAATATTTATAAAAACTGTGTGTTTAATGGTACTTACATAAATAAATTACAATAAAATTTTGGTTTTGAACAGTTTTATTCATGAAATAATCGCAACAAATTGCACTCGACCTCTGAAATTAATATAGAATTTTTGCTCACGTGACACTTTGACATAATTTCACTCGCCTTCGGCTCGTGAAATTAAAACTGTCAAAGTGTCACTCGGGAAAAATTCAATAATTTCAGAGCTCTTGTGCAATTACTACTGATTATTTCATTCATAGGAAATTCTGACCAATAGAAAGCTACAGAAATCTGAATTAAATCGATAATTTTTGATAATCTCTCGTCGTTAAGTATATTACGTCAGATGCCCTTCGTTGCTACGAAAAAATACATTCAGTGACATTAATGACAATTAATGTTTTAAAAATTATAAAAGTGATGACTTTCAATCGTCAAATACTTATAAAAACTGTGTGTTTAATGGTACTTACATAAATAAATTACAATAAAATTTTGGTTTTGAACAGTTTTCATCATCATCAACCCGTACGCGTCCACTGCTGGACATAGGTCTCCCTCAGCTCTTTCCATTCATCTCTATTTTGTGCGGCTTGCATCCAGTTACCGACAACATGTTTCAAATCATCGGCCCATCTGGTTAGTGGGCGTCCTCTGCTCCGTAGTGCTTCTTCTCGCGGCCTCCACTCGACAATACGTTTTGTCCATCGGTTGTCTGGCAATCTGGCGACGTGTCCTGCCCAATTCCACTTAAGCGACGCGATTTTTTCGACAGCGTCTGTTGTTTTTGTACTACGGCGTATTTCTTCGTTTGGGATTCGGTCTCTCAGGGAGACACCCAACATCTGGCGCTCCATAGCCCTCTGAGTTACGCGAATCTTGTTCACTACCTTTTTTGTTAGTGTTAATGTTTCGGCTCCATAAGTGAGTACAGGCAACACACATTGGTCAAAGATTTTCCTTTTGAGGCATATGGGCAAGTCCGATTTAAATACATAGTTAAGTTTACCAAACGCTGCCCAGGCTAATCCTATGCGACGTGGGAGTTCGCACGTCTGGTTATCTCGTCCCAACCGAATTTCATGTCCTAAGTACTTATAAGATGCAGTCTGCTCAATATCCATTCCATCAACAACAATATTACGATTTAGCACCAGATTAGTCATTATTTGCGTCTTGTTGATATTAATCTTTAGTCCGACCTCTAAGGAAGCGTAATATAATTTGTTCAACATTATTATTGCATCATCCATACGATCGGCTATAAGGACAATGTCATCTGCGAATCTCAAATGACTGAGCTTCTCTCCATTTATATTGATACCATATTCGTTTAGATCTGCCTTCTTAAATGTGTGTTCTAAAAGGGTTGTGAACAGCTTTGGTGAGATGGTGTCTCCCTGCCGTACTCCTCGCTGTATACAGAATGTATTTGTTTGTTGTTCAGACAGTCTTACGCTAGCCGTTGCCGTTTGGTAGATATATTTGATCATGTTAATGTAGCGATGGTCTATTCGGCATTCTGTCAATGCTTTTAACATTTTCTGCTGGCTTATGGTATCAAATGCTTTCTCGTAGTCCACGAATATCAGTGCCAATGGTTTGTTGTATTCCGCAGACTTCTCTATTAGATTTTTTATTACCAGTAAGTGGTCGTTAGTGCTATATCCAGATCTAAATCCAGCTTGTTCTCTAGGTTGAACAGTTTTATTCATGAAATAATCGCAACAAATTGCACTCGACCTCTGAAATTAATATAGAATTTTTGCTCTCGTGACACTTTGACAATTAAAACTGTCAAAATGTCACTCGAGAAAAATTCAATAATTTCAGAGCTCTTGTGCAATTACTACTGATTATTTCATTCATAGGAGATTCTGACCAATAGAAACCTACAGAAATCTGAATTAAATCGATAATTTTTGATAATCTCCCGTCGTTAAGTATATTACGTCAGATGCCCTTCGTTGCTACGAAAAAATACATTCAGTGACATTAATGACAATTAATGTTTTAAAAATTATAAAAGTGATGACTTTCAATCGTCAAATATTTATAAAAACTGTGTGTTTAATGGTACTTACATAAATAAATTACAATAAAATTTTGGTTTTAAACAGTTTTATTCATGAAATAATCGCAACAAATTGCAACCTCTGAAATTAATATAGAATTT
Organism: Diabrotica virgifera virgifera; assembly: GCF_917563875.1. Taxonomy (NCBI): domain Eukaryota; kingdom Metazoa; phylum Arthropoda; class Insecta; order Coleoptera; family Chrysomelidae; genus Diabrotica; species Diabrotica virgifera. The sequence goes on along the minus strand of NC_065445.1, from coordinate 24,670,016 downwards.
TTGCTCACGTGACACTTTGACATAATTTCACTCGCCTTCGGCTCGTGAAATTAAAACTGTCAAAGTGTCACTCGGGAAAAATTCAATAATTTCAGAGCTCTTGTGCAATTACTACTGATTATTTCATTCATAGGAAATTCTGACCAATAGAAAGCTACAGAAATCTGAATTATCGATAATTTTTGATAATCTCCCGTCGTTAAGTATATTACGTCAGATGCCCTTCGTTGCTACGAAAAAATACATTCAGTGACATTAATGACAATTAATGTTTTAAAAATTATAAAAGTGATGACTTTCAATCGTCAAATATTTATAAAAACTGTGTGTTTAATGGTACTTACATAAATAAATTACAATAAAATTTTGGTTTTAAACAGTTTTATTCATGAAATAATCGCAACAAATTGCAACCTCTGAAATTAATATAGAATTTTTGCTCACGTGACACTTTGACATAATTTCACTCGCCTTCGGCTCGTGAAATTAAAACTGTCAAAGTGTCACTCGGGAAAAATTCAATAATTTCAGAGCTCTTGTGCAATTACTACTGATTATTTCATTCATAGGAAATTCTGACCAATAGAAAGCTACAGAAATCTGAATTGTCGATAATTTTTGATAATCTCCCGTCGTTAAGTATATTACGTCAGATGCCCTTCGTTGCTACGAAAAAATACATTCAGTGACATTAATGACAATTAATGTTTTAAAAATTATAAAAGTGATGACTTTCAATCGTCAAATATTTATAAAAACTGTGTGTTTAATGGTACTTACATAAATAAATTACAATAAAATTTTGGTTTTGAACAGTTTTATTCATGAAATAATCGCAACAAATTGCACTTGACCTCTGAAATTAATATAGAATTTTTGCTCTCGTGACACTTTGACATAATTTCACTCGCCTTCGGCTCGTGAAATTAAAACTGTCAAAGTGTCACTCGGGAAAAATTCAATAATTTCAGAGCTCTTGTGCAATTACTACTGAAAATATAAATTTTAGAAAAAACTGACTTGACCATTGAAAAATTCAGAAAATTTTACAAAAACAACCTTATATAAAAATTTTTCTAAAATTAAATCTGTATCTTCTATAATTTTTTATTTATAACGCTAAAGTCACCCTTCTCATAAACATTGGCGCACTGTAAACTAGCGTACGGCGAAGTGCATGGTTGAGTTATTTTAATGTAATTCTTTAACTAATGGATCAAATGAAATTTTACAAATTGAACATGAAAGAAGAATAATAAAGCTATCTTATGGCTATAATAGAGAGAAATAAAATATATGGTCATAAGTACAATGTGGGCGGAAAGTGAGCCTTACATGAATTTTGTTCAAAAATGATTTAAAAATGTGTAACTATAAAACTACCAGCTAAGAAATGTTTATACAAAGTGATCAAAACTTTTTTCTGTAAAACTTACCTAAAATACATTTAATAATAAGCTTCAACAATAATAAATGTTCAGGAAAAAAATTTTTTTAGCTCTTATACCTACAGTATGTCTGCGTAACTTGGAACCTATTGATAACTTTTTTATTATCAGTTTTACGAAAAAAGTTATTTTTTATAAAATACTCTGCATCGTATATAATCTAAGATGCAATCATCAAATATCTAATTAATTTTATACGAGGTATGAAAAAAATATGAATTTCACTCAAGAGTAAAGTACCTTTACATTTCACAATATCGAAAACTGTTATTAAGAAAAGTTGTTTGGAATTAAAACATTTATTTTGGTGTTCAATTACATCCTTCTATTTAAAAAAGTGTAAATAATAAAGGCACTTAACCCTTAAGAAAAATTCATCTTTTTTACATACCTCGTATAAAATTAGAAAAGTTTGATATCTGATGGTTGTATCTTAGATTTTAGACCAGGGAGAGCATTTTATGAAGAATAACTTTTTTTCGTAAAAGTGATAATAAAGTAGTTATCATAATTGTAATAAAATGATGAGTATCCGTAATTTGGGAAAAAATTGAATTTTTTTTCAATTAGAATGATGTAATTGTATATTTAAACATAGTTTTTAATTTCAAACATTTTTTTCATAATATCATTTTTTGATATTCTTGAATATAAAGGTACTTTACTCTTTAACGTAATTCATATTTTTGACATAACTCGTATATAATTGATAAAATTTGATATCTGATGGTTAAGTTTTGGATTTTTGACTATCCAGAGCATTTTATGAAGAATAACTTTTTTTCGTAAAATTGATAATAACAAAGTTTTCCATGTGGTTCCTAGCTACGCATACACACTGTATAAGAGCTTCTGTATAAGAATATTCAAATTGCAATGCCATATTCGGATTCAGCATAATCAAAAACAAAATAGAAACATATTTGATCAAAGTAAAATGATGAATTTAACGATATTTTTAAAATTATTTCTACAAAACAATTGTTATTGTTTAAACAATTAATAAACAATTAGCGGCCAAATCTGCGAGTAGAACTTTTTACTTTAACAAGTATATAAACTAACAAAAAAGTTTTAGAAAAATATAAGCTTGTTTGAATTTTTCCGAAACAATGCATGTTTTCGTTCTTATTGTACTCCCCTAAAAATGCATGATTATAACAGAAAATCTACTAATATGTAAATTGGAACTCTGTAGAAGAACATATAACGGAACAAGTCTGTTCTGTAATTCTGGGCATCAAATGGCAATCGGTGCATCGCATTTTCTATCTATTGAAAGTTCGAAACAGAAGTGGAAAATTAAGTGCATAGAGAAAAAAGAACCGCGGAATGCCTGAATGAAACAATATTGCAGAATAAAAATATCGGGATAGAAATTAAAGGAAAAATTTACAAATCACTCAATAATGATATACCTACTCGGCAGAAACACGAGCCGGCATAGAGAGAACAAAAAGAATGATTGAAACAACAGTGATGTAAAGCCTCCAAAAAATTGATATCAATATACTATGGTAAAGAGCTAGAAGTACAGATATTAGATATGCAACAGAGATGCAAAGTGGGGAACATAAAGAACTGTTCCCCAATAAGAAGACGATCAGTGGGAAGACCACGAAAACGATGAAACGAATTTTTTGCACTTTTTAGACTATATTTTTTTTATAAAAAAAAACATTGTGCCTTTGCAACCCTTGAATGATACATTTCGGGGTTTTTTGCATTTTATTATATAATTATTGAATAATTTTTAAAATAAATATGGGGAACAAATCACGCGTGGCATAATCATAATATTTTACATCGCGGCCCATTCATAACCAGTCCGATCCTGTCTTTAAACACTGTTCATGCCGACGGACCATTATGAAAACATGGAAATAAAGTCGTCAATTCAGTGATGCCATAAACTTTTATTTTCTGAGAAAGAGCTGCGTGCAATTGGTCGACTTGGAAATTTCTCAAATTTCGGGAAGGTAAAGTCTGGAAGCACGAAAACCGAGGGAACTGAATAAACATTGTAAGTGTCTTCTTTGTACTCCACTTCTTGGGTTTTGCCATAAAGCAAGCCGCCATTTAGAAAAAATCTGTGATCACTGCTTTGGTTTGCAATAGTTTTATTACGTCAATATCAGGTGGTTGAAACTTTCGCCAAACGAAAAAAAAAACAAATTATTACATATAGAGGATATTTTACTAGTGAACTATAGGCCAGGACGCATATTAGTAGGTACATTTGGATGTTGAGAGGTGACTCATATTTTTTTGCAGAAATTGCTTGAAAATAACTCATATAATAATATTTGAGGTATCCTCCCACTCAAAACGGTCCGGAACATTGTTTAAATAATCAAAATGTCAAAAAATTAAGGAAAAATTAGATTTTTTTCTTCGTTTTTTGATTATAACTTGAGTATGCATTTCCGAGAAAAATTGCACTGACATGAAAGTTGCGTAATTAAATTTCCTACAATATAGGATTAGCTAAAAATTTTAAAAGTTGTCACCCTTGTTGCAAAATAGCAATAATAGCGAAAAAACCATAAAAAACAAGTATTCGCATTTTACGTTTTTCAACCATTTATGCTACACTTAGAACCTTCATGATTCACCCAAAAAAACTTTATGATATAATAAAACAATACTGTAAATTTTATTAAGATCGGTTTAATAAATTTTGCAAAATAAATTTTGCAATCAAGTTTTCGCAAAAAAATTAATTTTTTCAAAATGTTGCAGGACTGAAAATAAAGTAGGTAGACAGCAAGTTGAATTTCTTTTACAATAGAAGAATACCGTGCCTCTCATTTGTAATTTGCAAAATTAAAATCGGTTAATTACCACGGCATCAGGATTTTTTTTAAATAGATAAACATTAATTTTTGGTGTTACGCGCAGGACAGCGGATACGTTTGCTCTGATTGGGCATTCCAATGACCTTTGATAATGATTGATAAATTTTAATTTTTAGTACATTTCGATATAAATAAATAAATTTGATTATTGCAAAATAGAAACACATGCTCTGTCTTTTGAAATAACACTTTTTTAGCTAAAACTTCCATTCTTCCCATCAAGTTTATATCCTACATTACAATCTGCTTAGACTTATTAAACAATAATTTTTTTGGGTTTACAGCTATTTTTCTTATGAAATATTTCATATTCCATATTAAACAGAATCGGTGTCGGCCCGACAGTCTGAGAGAGACCGAATATAGCATGAAATAGTACCGACATACAAGCTTGTTTTAACACCCATTAGATTGAATTCTAGTTTTGTCAAAGTAACATTCAGTTTTGATAACGGGAACACCAAATAAACGTTTATTTTTTCATTGGTAAAAGGTCTAAAGATCTGGTTTTACTTGCAAAAAAAAACAGAATTGAGACATTGATATTTCAAGTTATAAAAATGGTAACCTTTACAACTGAACACAAAATTTAAATTAATAACTGGCATTATTTTGAAAGTAGTGCCGACCATATAATCGGTAGGTTTTTGTTTTCTTTCGAAGACCCTGTAACACCAAAATCTACAATTCACAACATCATCATCATCATTCTCTTTGCCTTATCCCTATGCGGGGTCGGCTTCCCTAATTGCATTTCTCCACACAATTCTATCTTGGGCCATATCAATGTTAATCCCCTTTACCAACATGTCCTGCCTTATCGTCTCCCCCCAGCTCTTCTTTGGTCTTCCTCTCCTACTCCTTCCAGGAATCTGCACTTCAGCTATTCTTCGTATTGGGTGGTTAACGTCTCGACGTTGAACATGACCAAACCATCTTAACCTATGCTCTCTCATTTTGGCATCAATTGGTGCCACACCTAGACTTCCCCTAATATACTCATTTCTAATTTTATCCTTCTTTGTCACTCCACTCATCCATCTAAGCATTCTCATTTCCGCCACATGCATTCGCTGTTCCTCTTTCTTTTTCACTGCCCAACATTCAGTTCCGTACATCATAGCTGGTCTTATGGCTGTTTTATAGAATTTTCCCTTCAGCTTCATTGGAATTTTTCTGTCACACAACACACCACTCGCTTCTTTCCACTTCATCCATCCAGCCCTAATTCTACTGCATGCATCTCCATCTATTTCTCCATTACTCTGTAATACCGATCCTAGGTACTTAAAACTATTGCTTTTTACAATCATTTCACCATCCAAAGATACCATTTTATTTGTAGTAGCTCCATCTTTAAATGAACATTCCAAATACTCTGTTTTTGTCCTACTAAGTTTTAAACCTTTTTCCTCCAGAGCTTGTCTCCACTGTTCCAGTTTTTGTTCTAAGTCTCTTTCACTATTTCCTACTAACACGACATCATCAGCATACATTAAGCACCATGGAATGTTACCCTGTATTTTCGCTGTTATCTGGTCCAAAACTAATGAGAATAAATACGGACTAAGCACAGAACCTTGATGCAATCCTACTTTCACATGAAATTTATCAGTCTCTCCCACACCTGTCCTAACACTAGTCGTTACTCCCTCATACATATCCCTCACAATCTTTACATATTCACCAGGGACTCCTTTCTTATTGAGTGCCCACCACAGAATCTCTCGAGGAACTCTATCATATGCTTTCTCAAGATCAATGAATACCATATGAGCGTTTGTTTCTTTACTCCTGTATTTTTCCATCAACTGCCTTATAATGAAAATTGCATCTGTTGTTGATCTACCCTGCATAAAGCCAAATTGATTCTCGGATATTTCGGTTTCTTCACGTATCCGTCTATCAATTACTCTTTCCCATATTTTCATGGTGTGGCTAAGCAGTTTTATAGCCCTGTAGTTTGTACATTGTTGTATATCTCCCTTGTTTTTGTAAACAGGTACCAGTATACTGCTTCTCCATTCGTCTGGCATTTGTCCAACTTCCATAATTCTATTAAATAGACCTGCTAGCCACCTTGTTCCTGTCTCTCCCAATGCTCTCCATACTTCCCCAGGAATATCATCTGGTCCTACCGCTTTTCCTTTCTTTATTTTTTGAAGCGCTTGAGCCACTTCCTTGTTGGTTATTTTGGTGACCATTGCTGCTACTGTCTCCGTTGACTCTACAGGCTGTCTGTCAAATTCTTCATTTAATAAGCTGTCAAAGTACTTTCTCCATCTCTTTTTGACATCCCTTTCGTGAACTAGTATTTTATTATTTTCATCTCGGATACATCTAATCTGATTAAAATCTTTTGCTTTCTTTGCTCTCTTATTTGGCTATTTTATATATCTTCGTTTCGCCTTCCCTGGTATCAAGTTGATCGTATAGGTTTGAATACGCTTCTGCTTTAGCTTTTGCTACTGCTACTTTCGCTTCCTTTTTGGCGACCATATAGTTTTGAAGATCTATGTCCGATCTGGTTTCTTGCCACTTTTTATATAATTTTCTCTTCTCTTTTATGTTTCCTTGTACTTCATTTGACCACCACCAAGTCTCTTTATCTTCAAACTTCTTTCCTGACGTTTTCCCAAGTATTTCAATAGCCGTCTCTCTAATAATATTGGCCATTTTTCTCCAAATTATGTTAGGGCTTCCTTTCATGTTCCAACATATTTTTTCTACTATTCTTTCCCTGAATAGACCTTCCTTCTCATCTTTTAGCATCCACCACTTGATTTTTTGTGGTCCTCTCCGATATTTTTGTTTAGTTTCGCTTTTTACTTCGATGTCCAGAACAAGCAGCTTATGTTGTTGGCTTACTGTCTCACTAACTATTACCTTGCAGTCCTTGCATTCACGTATGTCTTCTTTCCTTATCATGAGGACAATTCACAACATTATTTTTAAATTTGAGAAAACTGGTTGTGTCCAGAATTGTAGAAAATGCACGGATAATGATGAAAAATTTAATTTTAAATATGTACATGAAATTATAAAATTGTTATTTTTTAGAATCAATTGTTTAAGTTTACGCCGTTGAATTTATTATGTTATTTTTCATGAACTTAAATTAAAGGAACTGTTGATTTAATCTAAGATTTGAACCTGCTTTTATAATCTTGTAATAAAATCCTTAAAATATTTCCCCAGACCATCTAGAAAATAAATTTTCTTTCGGCAAAAAAAGTACTGACAAGACTGGCCATAGTGCTTACGGGTCTATCACAGATATGCGGTTACATGTTATTCTCACGGACATACAAGCCTATATAATATTTTTTCTCAGTTCGTTGCGTTGCCTTAATGCCCTATAGTCAGATAATTTTTTTCCATACCTGTATAATCTCTTAATTGTATAGTAAAAAACCAACTCCTGTACACCAGCAACGCCATCATTCAACACTAGGTTCAGTTGTGGAATGCACAATGAACATAGGAAGCTGTTGTTTCAATGTCAGTGCCTTTTTACGCCTGAATATACGCCACTTTTAACGCTTGCCCCATCATACCCCTTTCCTCTGCAGTTGTGTACAGAAAGGTGATTTGATTGTATAAATTTTAAAATTTCATTTACAAGACCTTCTGCACTTTGGTTTAATATGCGAATAAATCCCAAAAAACTTTCAACAACTTCTGCTTTGGAAGGTAAATTATTTTCATTGCAAGTTATTTTTACATTTAGCTGATCGAAAAATAAACTAAGCTGATCGTTTTCTGAAATATCTTGAGGGGTGTCAAAAATTATTGAATAAAAACAACTTTTTTTAATAAAAATAATCAATTTATTTTCAGCTTCCTGAGCCAGCAAATTTATAAATTCGTTTTGTATTTGGGGACTCAAGTAATTTGTTTTTAAGGTATTGTTTTTATCGATTAATTTAAAACAGGATCATATTTAGTTAGTACAAGAAACACCAACAAAAAATTACTTTTTTGGAATTCACTTATACTTATCTAAACTACCAACATGTCCACGAAATGCTAAATTGCACCCGGAAAGAGTAAGAATTAGGTCAATTACCCGTTTCATTACTTCCTTCCAAATTCCCTATTTTGATGCTTATTAGGAAAATATGTTTTCCACCTACCTCTACCGAAAGTATACTTTTCCGGACCTGATTGTAGTTAGCAAAGTTGTACTTTTCCTCCCTAGGGAGGAAAATATTTTTCCTCCCTAGGGAGGAAAAGTAAAAGTGACGTCATGGTATTTCATTCATTAAATATAACTTATTGACGCCCTGTACAATTTCTATTTTCTATTACGTAAGTATCTATACATTTTAACATTTATTTAAAAACACTCTGTATTTTGCAGAATGGTAAAAAACAGTAAATTGTTATTCTGATTTAACAATGTTTACATTAATAATTTGACTTATATTTGACAGTTGACAGTTATATTGTACCTACTTGCTAGTTTTAGTTCTAATAAATTTTGTTGGTTAGTTACATAAATAAATTAAGTAAAAATGAAAAATGACTTGTTATTAATTTGAGGAAGGTGGAAAAACCATATGTATAACATGGGAGTAAAGTGCCTTTTCCTCCCTTGAATGATTACTGCCCTCCGCTACGCGTCGGGCAGTAAACTTCATTCTCGGGAGGAAAAGTAGCACTTTCCTCCCTTGTTATACAAATAGCTATTTGATCCCCAATTTAAAAAAAGCAAGTATTAAGCTTGAAGGCTTTAAGGGGCCCCTCCTGACGTCGGGCCCCCCCGCCTTGCGAGCCCTGCGGGCCTGTCAGCTACGCCACTGGGTATTCTCCTATGATTTGTTCTGTGAAGTGACTTAATCTCCGGTTTATGATTCACGTAAACCCCTTGTAACTCACACATAGTAAGGATATGCCTCTATAGTTTTAGTAGCTGAGTTTGTCCCCCTTCTTGTGGAATTGGCATATAACTGCTTTTTTCCAGTCTCCAGGAATTTTTTCTGTGTTCCATACGTCTGTTAGTTGATGGAATGTATTAACGTGTGTCCTCCAATTTTGAGAATTTCGGCTGGTATGTTGTCAATCCCTGGGGTTCTATTATTCTTCAGTGCTTTCTTTAGTGGCATACATTTATCTCCTGTCTTGTAGGTGGGTATGTTAATTCATTACTCTGGTTTTGATCTTCTGTTATCTCGATATCAGGTACTGCATGATCTGCGTTTGTTTGTACTTGCTCTGTTATATTAGCAAACCCTCGAAATAGTTTTTCCATCCTATTTTTATTGCTGCGTCGTCACTGATAATAAATTTGCCCTTCATTATTTCTAAAAAGATTAGTGCGTGGTGTATATTCAGGCTCTGAGTTGTTTCAGGAATTTATATGCTCCTCTAGTACTCTAGTATGACCCTGATTGAAGCTTCCTCCATTCTTAGTATTTGGTAGTTTTTGTACCCCCTCTTCGTTATTCTGTATATTTTGTCTGCCTTTCTTTGTCGTTCTTCAAATTGTTCACGCCTTTCTCGTGTTCTTTATTGAATGTACTACACGAATATAGTATTTTTACTACAAAAGCGATATTACGTAGGTCAAAATATTTGACTTAAGAGAACTGTCAAAACATTAGAATGTGACTTTTTATTATTGCCATGTTTATTATGGGCCATTCCACGAACATACGCATGTTTTGGATTATTTCGACAACGAATATTTTAGTGTGCAACATAAGAAGTACGAAAGTAAATGGCACTAATAATTATTCCAATATACAACAATGTAATTTGCAATTTACTTTAGTTCTTCTTATTTTGCACAGTAAAATATTCGTTGTCGAAGTAAACATGGCAATAATCAAAAGTCACATTCTAATGTTTTGACAGTTCCCTTACGTCAAAATTTTGACCTACGTAATATCGCTTTTGTAGTAAAAATACTATAGCTCATTTCTTTTGTATAGGTATTGCTTGTTTCCATTCTTCATCAAACCAAAGCTCTTTGCTTTGATGATTTTTAATTCCTATCACTCTTTTAACCATTTTCCATGTTATTCTTTCCAGTGGCGGATCCAAGTGGGTATCACGGGGATCAGACCTCCAGACGAAAATAAATATCAATTCAATAATCCTATAAAAAGAAAATAGGCCTGGATCCCGCGTACCAAAAAAAGTTGATTAATAGCAAGCTAAAAATTTGTTAATAGCTTAGGGGTGTCTAGTCGGACAAACTTTGATGTATGGGAACACTGGAACAGGGGAAGTTTTAATTGTGGTACAGTTTAAAAATTTGGAACGTCAGATTACGAAAACGCCCCATATATTTTGTCGGACAAAACTTCCAATTGATTTGTTACCGCTTTATTAAACTCTCAAGCAAAAATCAGACTGCTGTTACTAACCAACATGATTCCTGTCATTTGACATGTTCTTTATGTTCCACTCATTAAAATGCCCAGTTGGTGATAAACACCTGTCTGATTTTTGCATAAGAGTTTAATGAAATGGTAACGAATCAATTGGAAGTTCTGTTTGACAAAATACATGGAACGTTTTCGTAGTCTGACGTTCCAAATTTTTAACCTGTTCCACAATTAAAACTTTTCTTGTTCCAGTGTTCCCATACATCAAACTTTGTCCGACTAGACACCCTTAAGCTATTAACAAATTTTCAGCTTGCTATTAAACAACTTTTTTTTGGAACGCAGGATCCAGGTCTAAAAACAGAGAGCCATCAAACAAAAAAAATTTAGGCCCATCCAAAAAATAATTATTGAAAACCCTTATCCTAGGGGTGGTAAGTGACTTTAGTCACTAAGTGACTTTGCATCAGAGAAAAGTAATTAAATCACAGATTCGTTCAATCATATTCCATTTATCTTGAATTGTTTCCTATCTCAGTTCTATGAGTTTTCTATTCAGTTCTTTTCGAAATCGCTTTTCTATTTCTGGATTTTTCAGGTTGTTCTCAATAGTTTTCCAGATATTTTTATTGTTACTCCTCTAATAATTTCCGCGTCATATTATGTTGCAAGTCGTCATAGTCTTGTGACAACATTATCTGATCGTCTGTCTATCCCTGCTGAAACAACTTCTGCATAAAATATTTCATTTATCTGTAGGATCGATAAAATACATTTTTTAAGATACCCGTAGTATTTATGTTTATTTACAAATTACATTTTTGTTGGATTTGCGATAAAAAAATTAAACACTTCTATCAGAAACTCGATAAAGAGATTATGACGAGATCAAACTAATCCTCGCTCTCTTTAATCTCTTTGTCGGTCCAATATTGCGAGAATTGATAACTGAGTGGCATTTGAAATGCCGATAATACTTGAAAGAACGTAATTCTTTCAGTGCATTATCCTCTATTCTTAATTGATGTCGCAAATTTTATAGAAATCTAGATCAAACTACATAATAATTTTGGATATATTTTTATATCTGCATTGTTTTATATCAACTAAGAACGGATGACATCACGATGAAAGATAATACTGGAGTCATAGTAAAAGTGATCCAATCCAAAGTAATTCGACCAATAGCATGCTATGGCAGTGAAGAATTGGTCCTGAAAGAAACATCCAAAAATAAACTCGAGACATTCGAAAGGAAAGTACGGAGGAGAATACTAGGACCTGTGAGGGAAAACGGAATCTTCGGAATTCGATACAACAACGAGCTTTATCAACTTTATAAGGAAACAACCCTGCCAGACTTCATTAGAATACAAAGATTGCAATAGACCGGACATGTGATAATAATGGGAGAGGATAGGCTACCAAAAAGAGCACTGAATCAGGGCCGTAATTACCATTGGGACAACTGGAGCAGTGCACGGGGCCTACGGCCAAGGGGCCCCCATTTGGTTAGCCGTGCATAGATTGTAATGAGGTCAAATAAACTTTTTAAAGTACTTTCAGTCAAGTTCTACTTTGAGTTGTAATAAGTTGTTTGTAATAAGTAGGTACACGGCATATTAATTCTAACAACTTCAATGATCGATTTTAACCTGCTTCACCTGCACCATTATAAAAAATTTTGCCTCAAAATCTCTCCACGAAGTCACCTGATTTTCTTTGCTTTCAAACCACAAAGCAGCTCCGTCTTTTAGATGGCTTCTTACAATTTCTTTGCAGTTTTCGAAGTTCTGCTTATATGTTGGAATTTGTTTTTGAAGATTTTAATGAAAGGTATCGGATGTCGTTTTCTAATATCCCCGCTACATTGGATTATTTCCAGACGGTCTCCTCCTTTTTGACATTTTCCTATCTCCTTCAATTTTTCTTCCACTTTTTCCACATCGAGTTTTAACGCATTCTCGAATTTTTCTTCCACCTTTTTAATTTTCTGTATCTTCTCAGCAACCTGGTTTACCTTTTCCTGCATTTTCTCTAAATAAACCTTGATATCTTCATATTTTTCCAACTCCCAACAAACAGTATCGTTCGTTGGGAGGCACTGAAGTCCTCATACCAATCTGAAAGATGTTCCTCGAAAGTGACTCTAAAATCTCTCAATCCAATGCGCTGGGCTGGAAGATTTGATGCAGTCAATGCATTGAAGCACAGATTTTGCGATGCTTTGAAGTGCCTTTCAAGTCTAGTTTTGGCAAGTAACAAAAGAAATGAAAGAGACGAAGCAGCACAACTGAAAAAGAAACTAGAGTCATTCAAATTTGTTTAGTTACTAGCAGTGACCAGACCAGACTTGGTTCTAGACAAAAAAAACTGGGGGGCAAGTCACAATAGATTTTGACTGACTGGTGGTTTCGTTTGGTTCTCAAAAACCCCAATTATTGAGAGGGGATATAGTCCTGTAAAAATTGGGGAGGGGTCTGTAGAACCGCCACTGGTTACTAGTTGTGCAAAATACAATCCTTGAAATCCTCAACATAGTCTCGAAAACACTGCAGATCAGAATATTTGGACCTTTTAACTGCTTACAGTTGACTTGAAGAGAGCCTCTTAAAACTAACTGAAATGAGAGGACAATTTAAAACCTTCTTTGAAGGCTTCAAATATGTGTCAACGTTGTGGAATACCAGTAGGGTTCGCTACAAAAAAAATGAAGTAGGCGGAAAACATTTCGATAAACTGTGCGAAGATGAAAGACTTGCTTTTTAGAGTAACCGTGTTTTACTCAATGATCGACACATTATTGCATCAGCTAGACACTCGCTTTCATTCAATGAATGAAACCAGTGTCAGATAGGTACCGAATTGTTCAACCTGTTTTATTTTGAATGCAAACGAACAAGACTTTTAAAAAGAAGCAATCAACTTCGTAAAACGTTTTCCAGATGATTCCAGATGAGTGATGGGGGGTTTACTCCCCCTTTCACTGGGGCGTAAACCCCAAGACCACTCCATAGTGGGCTCCCAGATCGGGCGTTACTTCACTAGATGTTTAACCGTTTGTCTTGCAGTCCCGTAATCGCAATTTGGAGAAGGTTTTTCCCCCATCTGAAAAGTGAGTCGAAGCACCTACCACAGTTTGTTCTTATTCTATTCAATGTGGCTCAGATTAGTCTTGGTTGGTCGAACTAAGGAACAACGTTAACAACATAATAGGTTTGTTCTAGCATCAGTTTCAAACGGTTTGAAACCATCAGCGAATAGTGGACCAGCGCGAGTAGAGGGTATAGCACTGGTGACTGTATTATGATCTCTCACTTACCAACTGTTTGCTGACGGTTTCTGACTAGTTTGACTGTTTGCTAGAACAAACCTATTATTTATAATTTAATACGGTGGCGAACCATAAATACCAACAAATAACAGTACTGATCTATCTAACTCAATTTCGACATATTTACATTTATTTTAATAAAAAATACGAATGCCTCACACCTGATTATGGTCAATGTTTTATACACATGAAAATATTGCAACAGCACGAACCTTTCACGACCAAGTACTATTCGTTGCAAGATATTTCGGATTTAATCAGATTTATCATTTAGTAAAGTACCTTTAAACTTTGGATAGAATTTAAAATTGAACCTAATGTAAAGAAAGACTAAGGGTGACTATTCGTTACAGCATTAAGGGAGTACAGTCATTTTGTGCTTGATATCGGCCCAGTCTCTTAATCTGGGGAATTCCATCTGAATTATCTTGCAACGAATAGTAATGTTTTATGCAGGGCCGTAAGTACGATGTTGTGGGCCTCGGGGCAAACGTGATCTGGGGACCCCCTACCGGGGGTCTCGGGGGTTTACCCACCAGCTATCTCTCATCTGGAATCATCTGGAAAACGTTTTAAGTTAATTGCTTTATTTTGACGGTCTTGTGCGTTTGCATTTAAAATAAAATCAGGTTGAACAATTCGGTACGTATCTAACACTGTTTTCATTCCTTGAAAGCGAGTGTCTAGCTGATGGCATAATGATCATTGATTAAAACACGGCGACTCTAAAGCATGACTTGGGATCTTGAAGTCTTTCATCTTCGCACAGTTCATCGAAATGCTTTTTCGTCTTCTGCATTCTTTTTGAAGCGAACCCTACTGGTATTCCCCAACGTTGACACATATTTGAAGCCTCTTCAGAGAAGGTTTCTAATTGTCCTCTCATTTCAGATAGTATAAAGAGGCTCTCTTCAAGTAAACTTAAAGCTGTCAAAAGGTCCATAGATTCTGATTGCAGTGTTTTCGAGACTATGTTCGAGGATTTCAAGGATTTTATTTTGCACGACTAGTTACAAAACAAATTTGAATGATTCTAGTTTATTTTTCAGTTGTGCTGCTTCGTCTCTTCCATTTATTTTGTTATTTGTCAAAACTAGACTTGGAAGGCACTTCAAAACATCGTACAATCTGTGTTTCAATGCATTGACGGCATCGAATCTTCCAGCCCAGCGTGTTGGATTGAGAGGTTTTAGAGTCACTTTCGAGGAACATCTTTCAGATTGGTATGAGGACTTCAGTGCCTCCCAACGAACGATACTGTTCGTTGGGAGTTGGAAAAATACGAAGATATGAAGGTTTATTTAGAGAAAATGCTTCAATCCAAATTGCTGAAAAGATACAGGACATTTAAAATGGAACAAAAATTCGAGAATGCGTTAAAATTTGATATGGAAAAAGTGGAAGAAAAATTGAAGGATATAGGAAAATGTCAAAAAGGAGGAGATATTAGAAAACGACATCTGATACCTTTCATTTAAGTCTTAAAAAACCAATTCCAACATATATGTAGAACTTCGAAGACTGCAAATAAATTATAAGAACCCATCTAACAGACGGAGCTGCTTTGTGGTTTTAGAGCAAAGAAAATGAGGTTACTTCATGGAGACATTTTGAGACAAAATTTTTTATAATGGTGTAGGTGAAACAGGTTAAAACCGATCATTGAAGTTGTTAGCCTACGTATGCCGTGTACTAATATGCCGTGTACCTACCTACTTATTACAATCGGACAACTCGAAGTAGAACTTGACTGAAAGTACTTTAAAATGTTTATTTGATCTCATTACAATCTATGCGCGGCCAACCAAACGGGGGCACCTGCGGGGGCCCTCTTGGCTGGGAGCCCTCTTGGCTGGGGCCCCGGGGCACTGAAGCGGTTACCCCAATGGTAGTTACGTTACGGCTTACGGCCCTGGTTTTATGTATACTTATGGTCAGGGGCTGTGAATAAGGTTAATAACATTTTTATTCAGAATTAGACATAAAATCTATTTTTTAATTGTATTAAGGGTGGTTAATAGTATACCACAATACTATTCATAGTTTTATTTATAAATCATGTTTTATTATAATACAATCTTTGTGTTTATTAACTCATTAAACAATTCCAAAATTATAATTGAAGTTTGAAACCAAAAACAAGTCTTACAGTAAAAAAGGCTTTCTATTTTTTGGATGATTCCTATATTTTTTCCACAGACTCAGAAAACTCTTCCGCAAACGTATTAAACAACAAAACAAAAAGGGAATATCTGCTACATAACCGTGAAATAAGTTGTTAAGTTGTTCTAAATGTAAAAGAAATGCCGTCGAGTTCGTCTGTTGGGGTTGGAGTCGAGATATCCCTAGGGCGTCGTTGGAGCCCGTTTCAGATTTGGGATAAATTCCTTAGAAATCCCCCAGTACAAGTTCATAGAAAATATATGTTCTCAACTACTGGTGGTTTAGAACGGAAGGGATCTCAAATCGCTCTATTTTGAATACATTTTGTATTATTTGTTTCGTATTATGGAGAAACAGCCATTTGATATTTTTGAAGGATATGTTATTGAACTTGTTGATGGCTTAAAGAAACATAAAATACAATAATTCGATCGTAATCTGTATGGAATACCTTAAGTTGGTTGTATATTTTATTACATATTATTGTGTTTCAATTTATCAATCAAAGATAGAATAAAAATTTTTATTTTTTTTAATATAACGCGGGCACATAAATTTGAGACACCCTGTATATTGATTTGTAAATATTAATTATAAGTTAGCTTTCACACAAGGTGGTTTCTCCTTAATGAATTTTTCCAGGAAGAATTAAAAACATTTTTGTAAATAAAAAGTGAAACGAACATTTATTTAGGATTATAATTTTAAAAAGATTGTTTACGGGAAAGGTTAAACCACAGGTAGATGTAATTATTAGGTTTTAGAAAAATAGAGGTAAAAAGAATTGGAATTTTAAATATGTTTGTTTAATGACATGAATATTTAGATAATTTCCGAAAAGTCATAAGTTTTGAGTAGAAGTATTGTTTGAAAGAATGACTGGATTTTTCGAATGAAACAGAGGAAGGTGGAGAGAGAAATGTTTCTGATTGGCTTGGCAATTTGGAATGGGGAAAGTTTTGTTTGAATGTTGAGACAGTTTGGAAAAGAAAAGATTATTGTGTTACCGGCATCAGAAAGGAGCAGTCAAAAGTTTTCGTGAGTAGTTCAGAAGCAAGTACTAGTGGTGGTTTGGATAGTGAGAGTAGCTGAAAAGTGGAACGAGAGACAAATCAAATCGAGAAGAAATACCTCTTTGATTCTGTAAAGTCCAAGAGAGTAATTTACAAGAATTACCGTTATTAACATTATTTGTAACACCAAGTAAAAAAAGATACTTGGGTCTCAGGAGATTATTGTTGAGAGAAAGAGAGGAGAGAGTTTTGGAGTTATTGAACGAGTACTGGTAAAAAGAGGCCTGGCTTGTGTTTTGGAGAAGTAGTTGCTGGTATGCTGCTGGATTTTTGCTGAGAACGGAGAGGGCTTTGATTGGTAGCCTAACATAATCAACAAGGAGGAGCTGTTTGGGTCAAGAGGAGACATCATTGTGTGTGAATCAAAAAGGTCAGTCAATAACCTATGTGATAGATTTTCTTTATAATCAGAAGTTAATTTTTTTTACGTAAAAGCATATTTATGCATTTAAGATTCCAACATTTCAAAAATTTAATAGGAAGTATAAGTAATTTGCGAATACCAAATTTGTTTGTTTAGCTTGTTTTTTATTAAGGGTATCAAGAACAAAGCGATAAATATTTGTTTGAATTAGATTAATTTATATGGTAAAAGTTTCTTTTGGACAGTTATGCCCACAGGATTTAATTGATAAATTTATAGAGCATTGCTTTTGATAATAAAGGTATTTGTATGTGTTTATTTATGATTTTTCTATTTATTTCCTTTTCCTATTTTATCCTGATAAGGATCAACTAAGAGATACTGAAGCCACGAGAAAGGATAAGTATAACCTAAGAGAATTTAATTAAATTTTTTGAAGATATTCTTCTTTAGCGGCGAATCGATTGAGGGTAAAATTGTACATGATCCGCGCGCCTGCGCACACTGACAGTATGTAGTTCTGACAGTATGTAGTTCATTGCTAATCTTTCAAGAGAGGTATGTATGTATCTATAACCGTGCAAATAAGTCATTAAAAGAATATATCAGTGGTTTTAGGAAATGTATTATTTATTATAATTCTTGTGTTTTTGGATTTGTGTTTCCCTGTAGTAAAATAATAAAATATTATGTAAGAATAACATTTTTACACTATATGTCGCCGTGTTGTGTAATTATATCGGAAACTTACATGTCTATTTCTAGGGCCTCGCTGGAGTAGTGGGAAATGCGTTAGCACTGAGATTGGAAGGGTGCGGGTTCAATTCCTGGGCGATTTATATATTTTTTTATTTTTGGTTGTTTTAATAAAAAAAATTTGAAAGTGGTAGATAAGAAAGTTAGTTTGATTTTTAAATAAAATACAAACAACCTTTTAAGTATATTTACTTCGTTTAAATTACCTATTATATAGAAGAATATCTTCTTACGTGCGTACAAAGTACACACACATTCTTTTTTTTTTTTGACAAAAGGCACCCTGAGATTTTTTCTTAATATTTTTATGTATGATTTGCGTTAATTAAATAATTGATCAAATAAATAATAATTAATATAAAAATAATAGAAAGCAGATCATAACAATATATATTTTTCTATAATTGTTTTCGCAATTAGAAAAATATATCATTGTATGTAAGAGGTTTGACTATTTGAAAAATATGTCAATAAACAGGATGGGAACTAAATTGGAGAATGAAATTGAAAACGCGAATATCGACGTAATGATCATAACGAAAACATAAAAGAACAAAGAGGAAATATGATTTTAGACAACGGACGAAATAAAAAAGAAAGGAATAGCATCAGCTTTCAGAACAACAACTTAGGCAAAAGGTACATTAAGAAGAATAAGAGCCAAAAGTAAAAGTAATTACAAACTGGCATGTGTGGACTGTCCAAAAATTTACATCGGCCAAACTGGCAGAAACTTTGACACACGCATAGCAGAACACAAAAGAGCTTTCAATATTAGAAAAACAGATTCTACGTAAGCACTTCACCTTCTAGATCATAATCATGTTTTAATCATATAAAGATTTTAGAAGAGAAGATAAGTACTTCCATATAAGAAGGACGAGTTTTTAAAAACTTGTAGGTAAGTATTGGAAGAACTTGGGAAGTTAATAAGGCAAAACCCAACCCGAAAATTCTATAAATATCTGAATAATGTAAGAAAAAAAGTTTAAACCAATGCTGAGAATGTGTAGATGTGTAGAAGTAAGGATCGACCATGGACATATACTCATTACTAAAGAGGACCTATTAAATAATAAGTGAAAATTTGGCGCCCCTCACAATTTGTTTTCAATTCTTTCACCCTGTATTAATTTTATTATTTCAATTCTTTCACCCTTTATTAATTTTTCAAAAAGTTAATACCGCCATTGAAAAAAGAGCGTAAAAATATTTTTTAGGAAATATTTTGAACTTTTTAGTTGTGTTAATTACCATTTAATAAATGCATAACGTATCTTCATATGTACCTATGTGAGGCAGATTCGTGCAAATATTATAAGAATTATTGTGCATTTAATGGTAGAAGCATATAATTTGGATCACATATACTACACATATAAAGGTTCAAATTTAGATATGAGGTCATCTCAGTTTTGTTCCTTTTACAAAAATGGCGGGCACTCAAAATGGCGACTATACATATGTGACTAATAGCACGATAACTTTTGAACGAGACGTCAGATTTCAACCAAATTTGGTATATTTTTGATGAATAAGATCGAGGTCTTGAACCGGAAGAACCGGTTTACCAAAAGTTGTGTGTTTACTGTTTTTTTATGTAAAAATATGTTGTTTCTTTTCAATTCTTTCACCCAGTAAATATAAATTTTTCAAAAAGGTAATACCGCCATTGAAAAGAGTGTAAAATTTTTTTTAAGGAAATATTTTAAACTTTTTAGTTATGTAAATTACCATTTAATAAATGCATAACGTATGTTAACATCAACATAAAATCCTTTATAAAAGGTATATTTGTTAAAATCCCTATACAGGGCTACATCAAAGACAGAACTAGTTTTCCATACAGTCATGATGTGAACTTGTCAGATAGAGCTCATTGGTACCTCGGGCGAAAAACATTGGATATCTTAATCATCCATGTTATAATTCACATCTTAGTCATATGTTCCGATGACGGATCAATTGTAAAGGGTTTTTACCCTGTTATTTTTACTTTGGTGGCTTGCATGTAGATTCTAAGTGAGTATAACCTATAAAAAAATGTTTAACCTTAGTCAACATTTCAAATACTTTGCATCATTTTATCTGGTTGTACACATTTTAGGATTGCACTGATGATGATCGGTCAACCGATTGAAAACTAGTTCTGTCTTTGATGTAGCCCTGTATAGGGATTTTAACAAATATACCTTTTATAAAGGATTTTATGTTTTTGTAATGGTATACAGCCAACTACAGGAAATTTTTCCTCGTGGATTTGTATGTTAACATGTACTTATGGGCGGCAGATTCATTTTGAATGCCCGCCATTTTTGTAAAAGACAAAATCTGATATGGCCTCATATCTAAATTTGAACGTTTATATGTGTAGTATATGTGGTCCAATTTATATGCTTCTACCATTAAATGCACAATAATTCTTATATTAATATTTGCACGAATCTACCGCACATAGGTACCTACATGTGAAGATACGTTATGCATTTATTAAAGGGTAATTAATATAACTAAAGGGTTCAAAATATTTCCTAAAAAATATTTTTACGATTTTTTCAACACCGGTATTACCATTTTGAAAAACTAATATATACAGGGTGAAAGAATTGAAAAAATAAACAACATATTTTAAAAAAAATCAGGAAAAACACAACTTCTGGTAAACCGATTTTTCCGGTTCAAGAACTCGATCTAAAACATCAAAAAAAGCCAAAAAATTAAAAAATACCAAATTTGGTTGAAATCGGACTTTTCGTTCAAAAGTTATCGTGCTATTACTCACACATGTATAGTCGCCATTTTGAATGCCCGCCTTTTTTGTACAAGGCAAAATCTGAGAAGGCCTCGTATCTGAATTTGAAGCTTTGTATGTGTAGTATATGTGGTCCAAATTGTTTGCTTCTGCCATTAAATACACAATAATTCTTATAACATTTGCACGAATCTGCCGCACATAGGTACATGTGAAGATAAAATCCATAAAGAAAAATTTCCCGTAACTGGCTGTATACCATTAATTACAAAAATTGAAGAAAGACTTCTGTGTAAAAGGTATATTTATTAAAACCCCAGCTACATTAAAAGACAGAACGTTTTCGCTCTAAAGAGAGCATCATCAGTGTTCTAAGCCTAAAAAAAGCCTGGTTGTACTTATTTTAGGCTTAGAACACTGATGATGCTCTCTTTAGAGCGAAAACGTTCTGTCTTTTAATGTAGCCCTTTATTGGGGTTTTAATAAATATACCTTTTACACAGAGGTCTTTCTTCAATTTATGTGAAGATCAATTATACATTTATTACATGGTAAATTAACATAACTAAAAAGTTCAAAATATTTCCTAAAAAATATTTTTACGCTCTTTTCAATGCCGGTAATACCTTTTTGAAAAATGAATATATACAGGGTAAAAGAATTAAAAAAAAACAACATATTTTTACAAAAAAAAAATCAGGAAAAACTCAACTTCTGGTAAACCGATTCTTCCGGTTCAGGAGCTCGATCTTATACATAAAAAAATAACCCATATGCCGAATTTGGTTGAAGTCGGACTTTTCGTTTAAAAGTTATCGTGCTATTATGTATCGTCGCCATTTTGAATGCCTGCCATTTTTGTAAAAGGTAAAATCTGAGATGACCTCATATCTAATTTTGAACCTTTATATGTGTAGTGTATGTGGCCCAAATTATATGCTTCTATCATTAAATGCACAATTCTTATAATATTTGCACGAATCTGCCGCACTAACAACGGATGGAGCGTGTGCATTGTGTGCGTCGAAAATTCTTGCGTTCGATTTATGCGACGAACACGTCCACGTTAGCACAATATTTGCGACGAACAGCTCGTTCTACGCAAATTTTTACCAATTGTACAAATGTGGACGTGGCATTACAAGGAAAGCATAGAGATAAATTCAGGAGTAACCAATAATCATTGTATACAGGAACTTACTTAAAAATCATCATCATCATCATCCAGCCTTCTGCATCCAAAGATGAACATAGGCCTCCCTTAATTTCTTCCAATTTTGTCGGTCTTGGGCTTTCTGCAACCAATTCCCAGCAATCCTTTTGACGTCGCCTGTCCATCGTGTAGGTGGTCTACCTCTACTTCTTCTGTCTTCTCTTGGTCTCCACACTGTAATTTTTTGTGTCCACCTCCCGTCCTTCATTCTGGCTACATGACCCGCCCAATTCCACTACTTCAGCCATGCTACTCGCTCTCTGACATCTGTGACGCCTGTCCTTCTTCTGATTTCTTCGTTTCTGACCCTGTCTCTGAGAGTCAGTCCAAGTAGTGACCGTTCCATTCTTCTTTGGGCCACTCTAAGTTTCGTTGCTGTGGCCTGGCTTAACAATAATGTTTCAGCGCCGTAAGTCATGACTGGAAGCACACATTGGTTGAACGTCTTCCTTTTCAAATAATTTGGCAAGTTGCTCTTGAAGATGTCTGATAGAGCTCCATATGCGGCCCATGCTAAGGTAATCCTTCTCTGTAATTCAGCAGTTTGATTGTCCCTGGCAATTTGGATTTCATGCCCTAAGTATTTATATTTATGGACCAATGCTATTTCGTTGACGTCGACTTTTGGATTTTCGCTTGGTACCAGGTTTGTCATGTATTGTGTCTTTCCAAAATTTACGTTTAAACCAACTTTTTTACAGGCGGCATCTAACTCAGTAAGTATAGTTCTAATCTCTTTTAAGTTGTCTGTTATAAGAACTATGTCGTCTGCGAATCGTAGGTGGGAGAGCCTTTCACCGTCGACATTTATTCCTTTGGCGTCCCACTCCAATTGTTTGAAAGCATGTTCAAGGACTGCCGTAAAGAGTTTGGGAGATAACGTATCTCCCTGTCTAATTCCTCTTTTGATTTTTATAGATTTTGTATCTTTGTGTAGTCGGACGGCCATGGTTGCATTATTGTATATGTTCGCTATCAGTTTGGAGTACCGATAATCTATACGACTTTCCTCCAATGCTCTCATTATTCTGTTAATTTCAATCGTATCAAATGCTTTGCGAAAGTCTACGAAAGCCAGGACCAATGGTCGGTTGTATTCGATAGATTTTTCTATAATTCCTTTTATGCAGTGTAGGTGGTCGTTAGTGCCAAAGTTTTTCCTAAAACCCGCCTGTTCTCTAGGTTGGTAAAAATCCAATTTTGTTTCCAGTCTATTTGTTATTATTCTTGTGAATAACTTGTAGAGGTGGGCTAATAGGTTTATGGGCCGGTAATTTTCGAGGTCTGTTGGATCGCCCTTTTTGTGTAATAAGATGGTAAGTGCACTGTGTCATCTTGTAGGTGTTTCACTTTGGTGCAGGCATAAGTTGAACAATTCCTTTATGTTGTTTAAAAGTCTGTCTCCTCCAATCTTTACGGCTTCTATAACGATATTGTCTTCTCCCGGAGCTTTATTTCTTTTCATTTTTCTCAATGCGTTCCTGATTTCGTCTGTTGATATATCAGGCATCAATTCCGATCCTTGGTTGACTAACCTTTTTCCTGAATCTTCTAGTGACTCATCATGGTTTTGTTGGCTGTTGTACAGTTCTGTATAGAAGTCTTCTACTACCCTTAATAATTCATCTCTGTTGATGATGATATTTCCATCTCTATCCTTTAATTTGGTAATTTCTTTTTTGCCCTTTGTTAATTTTCTTCTTAGAACTTTGAGGCTCTTGTTATTTTTAATTGTTTGTTGAATTTGTTCATTTTTATATTTTCGGTTGTCCGTCCTAATAGATTTTTGTATGCTTTTACTTATCTCTCTAAGTTCGTGGTGTTCTTTATTTCTGTTACTTTGCATTTTTCTCCGCTCTTCCATTAATGCTTGTGTTTGGGGGCTTACTATTTTGTTATGTGATGTCTTTTGGCAGTGTATCTTCTGGCTTTCTTCTATAGCTTGTATTATAATGTCATTAAGGGTGTTAACATTTAGGTCTGTATTTCTGTCGCTTTCGAGAATGCTGTTGATATGTTCTTCAAATGCAGTTATATTTTTAGGCTCGGTCCAGGTAGTTGTGGACTTCTTTTTGATCATGCGGTATCTCTCTTTCCCAAGGTCTATTTCTATAGAGGCTTTTACCATTCTGTGGTCGCTACCTGTTGAAAACTGGTTTAGAACTGTAACGTCTTTAAAGATTTGCTTCTTGTCGGTGATTATAAAATCGATCTCGTTTCTAGTTTTTCCATTTGGGCTCTGCCACGTCCATCTACGATGTTCTTTTTTGTAGAAGAAGCTATTCATTTGAAATAGGTAGATTTTTCTCCAGCAGGAAACTAAGTAAAGTTTCACCGCGTTCGTTTCTATCTCCCAAACCAAATTTTCCCAGTGATGTTTCTGTATTCTGCCTTTCTCCCCATTTTAGCGTTAAAGTCACCGCATATTATGGTATATTTATTTATTTAGCGTATGGATATATCACAGTTTTTGTATAAAAATAAAGATCACAATACATTAAAAAATAATAATAATTAATTTTTATAAACGAAAATTTAGTTGATAAATAGATATTGCCGATTTTCACAGTTACCTCGTGGATGTTGTTCTTGGTAGAAGTAGAAATCAAGGCTGCATTTTCTGTCTGTACGTACGTAAGTTGCTATACCGTAGGCTCTGTCGTAGGTAGCACCCAGTAGATCATAGCCGGGGATTTTTCCTCTTGAACTCAATTGAAATTCGTTTTCTGTATGCGTTTCTTGTAATGCGACCAGATCAATATCGTTATCTTTTAATAGTTTGTGTAGAATTTGACATTTGGCTCTACTTATACCTTCTATATTTAATTGGCAAACTCTTACATTGGGTCCAATTTCTTTTGTAAATTCTTCTTTGGAAACTCCATTCAAGAACTGTGTCATCTTTAATAATTATTCTAAAATAACTGTGATATCTGCCAGGAGATCTTTAGGAAAGATTGTCTGGCGCCTCTTGTGCTAGCTCTTTAGTTTACCCAGGATGCACGTGTAGTATTACCTGCGGACGCGAACTAGCATTACACCCCCTTTGAATGTATAAAAATATGTATAAATAAGATATAAATAGAAAAAATATAATTATTTTAAACGATTTTGAAAAGTTTGATTTTAAATAAAAGTTTATTATGGTATAGTGTGTTGTTGTATCATTTAAGGCTAGAACAATGTCATCGTAGAATTCCTCTACGTCGTAGTCCGCATGGTCATTGTTGGGGCATATACCTGTACGATTTTTAAGGCATACCGTTTATTTAGTTTTAAGGTTAAAGAAGCTACTCTAGTAGAGAAACTTTTTACTGATATGATGTTGCTTTCATGCTTTCTATGTACAAAGAAGCCAACGCCTCCTGTTGTTTCAGTTTCACTACCGATCTGATAGAATAAATGACCTGATTTCAGCTTTTTCAGGCTTTCTCCTCTCTGTTTTACCTCGCTGACGCCTATCACATCCCATTTAATTTTCGACATTTCTGCTTCCATCTCTATGATTCGTTCTTCAGTTGCCAGGGATCTAGCATTATATGTAGCGACGTTGAGTTTTAAGGGTTTTCTAGGTTTGGTATGTTTACTTGTCATAATCTTGTCCCCCCCCAGAATCCGAGTTCGTGGGACAGACTATCAGTTTAGTGCGAGATTCTGGAAGTTTTTTCCTACTCGCCTGGGGTACTTCACTTTTAGATAATGACATTTTCATTTTGTTTTAGGGGGTATTTGGCATGATTTTAAAACCTGCCGCGCTTGCCAAGACGTGTTGGCCGGTTTTATCGGACTTAAAAATAGGGATTAATTATTAAGGAATTTGTCGTTTTTCGTTAATTGATGCGTTTTTATTATACTATAAATAACATTGTAAATTTTTTATTAAATAAAGCAACACAAAACAATACTTTATGGATATATAACTCAAGACAAGAATGCAAACAGACAAATATTTTGTTATATTTTTCTGAGATGAATTTATAAAATCCACCACAAAAATTTATTTCTTTAGATAATCCGAGAGATAATACATTAATATTCCAAATATTTACCAAAAAGTATTTACACAATCATACGATTTCTTCTTTTACAGACTTTAACAAAGATAATGTAAGCTTTTTACGGTCTTTAATCCAGCCAATAAGAGAAACTAAACAGAGCCGAAAAACTATTTTTGTGGTGTCACTGTGTTTGAGCATGGCGACTATGATGACGTAATTATACGATGATAGGCGGCACATAAATCTTTCTTCTTTTTTCGGTACCGAGTCTGTACTTTCATCTACAAATAATAAAAATTTGGAAAACTGAAAATGCACACCAATGTTTTATAAATCGATTTAAAATCAAAGGTCCAAGGTAAGATCCCTGGAGGTGACCAAAAGAACACCAGAATGAGCTGAGGGATAAGAAAAGTGGTTCTTAATTTTAACTCAAGGAGAAAAGAGGAATGGATGCACGACGAGATACTCTACGAGCTCTTCGTTACTCCCTGAGACTCAATAGCAGAGTTCATTGCCAAGAATTCTTTAAAAAATTTAAAATATTAACTCTTCCTTCTTTGTTTGTTTTTGAATCCGTTTGTTTAATCCGCAAACATGCATCAGAAGGTCCAGAGAGACCCACTCACAACTATCCCCTTAGAAACGTGGAGCATAATCTTTATCTGCCAATCCCACGGTCTGAGCTGGTTAAGTGCTCTATACTATACAATTCGAGAAAAATGTACAATCACCTGCCATCTAACATCAAATCTATTTGCATTGTATTTCCCGCTTTTCGCAAGGCCTTGAAAGCTTATTTGCTGAAGAGAGCTTTTTATACAGTGAATGACTTTTTTATAATCGATTTGAATTCAGCAAATTGACTTGCAGGATTATTACTTTCGAGTACTTTTATACATATTTGCAGCGGCATAGAACTTTTGATTTACTTTCCCTTTTCCTTTTCCTCGTTCGCCTTCTTTTTGCTCTGACGTTGTATACATATTGTTTGCAAAAATTTTATTTTTTTAATGTGTACTTAATAACTATAAAATTATATTAAGTAGTATAACTCACGTCATTTACTTGGTGTCTGTTTCTGTTTTTGTTTTGTTTGTAGTTTTTTATTATTTTTTGTTTTTTATTGTATTTTTTTATTTTGTGTAAGCTTTGTCCACAAATTGGTAAAATTTTTTGACAATAAAGCATACCTTATACTGAATATGATGGAACAACGGAGACAATATAAGAACAAAGATGACAATAAATACAGGGAGATTAACCACGAGATAAGGAAGATGGTAAAGCAGGCAAAAGAAAAACACTTTGAAGAGAATTGCAAAGAGATCGAGGACCTCCAAAAAGATACGATCTATTTAACCTACATAAGAAAGTCAAAGAAATGGTTGGACTAAGAAAACAAAATCTCACTGGTGCACTTCTGGATAGACACGGGGTTGCTATAACAGAGACCGATGAGAAAGTACAACGTTGGGCAGAATACATCGATGAACTGTTCGATGATGAAAGAGGGTAACTGGAATACATAGAACTTACTTCAGGAGAAATAGGTCCAGATATTACAAAGGAAGAAATAATACATGCGTTAAAAACAATGAAGAACAGGAAAAGCCCAGGACCTGACATGCTTCCTATCGACCTTTTAAAAATTATAGATGAGCAGCATATTGATGTTTTAGTGGTACTCTTCAACAAAATTTATAGCTCAGGCACATTACCCAAAGAATGGTTGACGTCGATCTTTATTTGTCTCCCTAAAAAGAAAAACGCAAGAGAATGCGGCGACTACCGCACCATTAGTTTGATGTCCCATGTGCTAAAGTTGCTACTGAAAGTCATCCATAACCGAATATATCATAAACTGGACATAGACATTAATGATACGCAATTTGGGTTTCGCAAAGGCCTGGGAACTCGTGAAGATCTTTTTTCACTTAACATACTTATACAAAGGTGCCTGGACGTCAATCAAGATATATATGCTTGTTTTATTGACTATAATAAAGCATTCGACAAAGTACGACATGAACAATTAATGCATGTCCTGGAATCAAAGAAGTTTGACTACAATGACCTCAGGATTATATCGAATTTATACTATAAACAACGAGCAAATGTACGTGTTAACGACCAGCTGTCAGAGGAAATTGAAATCACACGTGGAGTGAGAGAGGGATGCGTGTTGTCGCCAATTCTTTTTAATGCCTACTCGGAAGAGATCTTGAAAAAAGCTCTTGAGGGTGAAACAGCTGGAATAAAGGTAAATGGAATTCCCATTAACAACATTAGATATGAGGATGAAACTGTCATCTTAGCTGAAAATATTGGGGATCTTCAGAGGCTGGTGAGCAGAATAGCAAAGTTTGGACAAGAATACGGGCTAACAATGAATGTCAAGAAGACAAAGTTTATAAGAATATAGAAAACTCAAAGAGATAACGAAAATCTCTTCATAAACAGATCCAATATCGAGCGAGTCGACCAATATGCATACCTTCGAACAATGATCAACTC
The DNA here is from genome assembly GCF_917563875.1 of Diabrotica virgifera virgifera. Lineage (NCBI taxonomy): Eukaryota > Metazoa > Arthropoda > Insecta > Coleoptera > Chrysomelidae > Diabrotica > Diabrotica virgifera. Next base: position 24,641,205 of record NC_065445.1, on the reverse strand, counting down.
CACAGGAGATTACTTACAGGAAATCAAAATCAGAATAGAAAAGGCTAGAGCAAATTTTAACAAAATGAGAAAAGTGCTCTGCACAAGAGATTTGAAGTTGGAGCTAAGAGTTAGGTTGTCTAGGTGCTACGTTTTCTCGACTTTGTTTTATGGAATGGAAGCTTGGACCTTGAATGCTACATCAATGAAAAAACTAGAATCATTCGAGCTGTGGGTGTACAGAAGAATTTTGAAAATATCGTGGACAGAACACGTCACAAACAAAGAGGTTCTGAGAAAGATGAATAAAGAAATGGAAATCCTAAATACCATCAAAACAAGAAAATTGGAATATCTCGGACATATTACACGTGGAGAGAGATACAGCTTGCTCCAATTGATTATGCAGGGAAAGATTCAAGGAAAGAGAAGCATAGGGCGACGCAGAATATCGTGGCTGCGCAACCTGAGAGAGTGGTACGGATGTACATCAAATGAACTTTTTAGAGCAGCCGTCTCTAAAATACGAATAGCTATGATGATTGCCGACCTCCGCCGCGGAGATGGCACTTAAAGAAGAAGAAGAATTTTAATTATCTGACTTCACTTACTAAGGTAACTTGATAAGCATGAGCTAAGTCATACTGGAAGAAAGTTCATTCTATCTAATTTCCTGATAATAGCAGTAGGTACCTACTGCCTTGATTTTGCCTTCTAATGTTACCTGGAGCTGCTTAAATTCTCTATGGTGCATTATGTGTCCTAGATATGAAGTTTTTCTATATGGCTTTCTATCAGCTTGCTGATAGGACAGTAGTTTTTACTAGACTTGTGAACAGATTTATGTATTGGCGTGATAAAACTGTTTTTATGTTTACAAAATTTCCAATTACTGGATAAAAACTGGCCTATCAAAAAAATACTAAGATGCAAAAAAGTTTTAAAAATATTGTGAGTAACTAATGGTAACAGAATAATAAAGAGTAATAAAGACAGGCATTGTTTTCAATACAAGTCTTATTCCAGAGATGCAGAGACGTTAATTGCAACGTATACACATATCTGGTTGATTACGAGAAAGCTTTGATTGAGTACACCAGTAAAAAAGAAGCAGGAATTAACAACCAAGATCTGGGGTGAAAATAATTAGGAACCTTTACTGGAATCAGACTGCAAACTTCAGAGTTGAAAGTGAACACACCGAATATGTGAACACACCGAATATGTGAAAATCATGCGTGGAGTGAGGCAAGGCTGCATTTTGTCCCCTCTAATTTTCAATCTCTACTCTGAAAGAATATTTATCGAAGTTTTACACGAAACTGAAAAAGGTATTCTACTAAACGAGTACCGGCTAAATAACATCAGGTATGGAGATGACACCATAGTATTTGCGGACAACCTAGAAGACCTACAAGTCCTCATGAACAAAATCACGTATTACAGTCAACAATATGGACTCAATATAAACGTAAAGAGGACAAAGCTTATGATCATTAGTAAGAAAAAGATAACAGAAGATCAACTCGACATCAACCAAACCCCTGTAGAAAGAGTGACGCACCAACTAACCAAGAGATAAGAAGAGAGCGCATCGAAAAAGATAGATCCACCTTCAACCGTATGGGGGCCTTTTTCAAGAGCCACAACCTTTCTCTTGGTATGAAAGTAAGAATGCTGCGATGCTACATCTTCTCTGTCTTTTTTATGGTGTTGAATCATGGACCTTGAACGAAAATATGTGCCGAAAATTGGAAGCATTTGAGAATGCCATATCGGAGAATTCTTAAAATCCCGTAGACTGACCGGGTCACAAATGAGGAGGTCCTTGGAAAAATGGGGAAGACCCGAGAGGAGTTGTGTGAAGTTGGCACCTCTAAATATGATTTTTTCAAAAAAAATTTTATTTTTTAATTGTCCATCAAATGTCCACTCTTGTCCAGCAAAAATTTTTTTTGTCCACCTTTTGTTTACGAGATACTAAAAAAACGTGAAATAAGGCCCAACACCCCGAAGTCAAAAAAACGTCGTAAAAACTGATACGTTTGATTGTCCAACTGTTGTCCACACTTGTCCAGGCATTTTTTTAAATCCTTTTATTTATTTAAATTAGCAATAATTATCGTTTGTTGGTAAAAATGACAAAAAATGAGAATTTTTGGAAATTTTTTTTCACGTTTGATTGTCCATCGAATGTCCACCCTTGTCCAACAAAAAGTTATTTTTGTCCACCTTTTTTGAAAAAAATAGTTGAAAAAAATTTTTTGGACAGGGAAGAAGTACAAGTTTCCGAATTCGAGAAAAAGTTGTCAGGACTAACAGCTTTGGATTGTCCAATAGTTGTCCATTCGTGTTCAGACATTTTCATTACTTGTGAAACATTGGTTTTTTCTCAGCAATATTTTTTAGTTTGGTAGCAACAATGGATCATGAATGCGAATTCCAAAAAATGATATTTTTATTCAACGCCGTGTAGGAAAGGTTACTTTTCCACACGCTCGAGCGATGCAGTATTCGCATTTTCACACATTGTTGAATAAAATATCGTTCTTAACTAGTGTAGAACAGTTTTTTTAACTCATCTGATTACTAACAATGCTCGCCTTCCGCTCGCATTGCAACCCTCAGATTCGTTTAAAAAAACTTTTCCACACTAGTGAAGAAATATATTATTGTTTGTTTGATGTTTTTAGCTTTTACTATTGCTTAGCAAGAAAATTTTCGTTGTCCATTTTTAGCCTAAGAGATAATTAGAAAATGATATATACACTTACCGGCAGAAAAAACCGCCACCCCAAAAAATGGGTCATTCTTAATGTCTTGTATTTCCTAAACCTGATGTCCGATTTAAGTAATTCTTTTAATGTGTTATAGCCTTATTCTTTAACAATATCCCTGTAATAATATTGTTGCTAGACAGGTACATTGTCATTGTATACAGGGTGTACGAATCAAACTGTGTTTTTTTCTCAAATTTTGGAACACCCTGTAGAATGTTCTAGCTTTTATAAAATACTGAAGTTAAAACCCAACTATAGCCTCCGGTTTTCTTAACATTATGTTTTCTGTTTCATTCGCTTATGTTGGATAATAAAAGAGTTATACACTTAAACAACTACCCCTGTTTTTCGTCAATACATGGTGTTTTTAAATAAGTACGGCAAACTTTAAGGGGTAATTCTGCATGATAAAATAATGACAGTTCGCTTTATAAACGTATGCCCGCAAATGCTATGTTTCCGAGATAGGGGGTGTTGAAATTGTTCTTACAAACTGACGATTTATTTATTGCTCTAAAACGGTTTGTGATATGCAAATGAAATTTGGTAGATTTTAAATTCACCATTGACGTGCATACGGGATATATCTAAAATGTTTATACCCGTATGCACGCCACGGGTGAATATATAATTCTTAATTGTATGCCAAAAAATGCTCAATAACTATCTCTTAAAATCTACCAAATTTCATTTGCATATCACAAACCGGTTTAGAGCAATAAATAAGTCGTCAGTTTGTAAGAACAATTTTAACACCCCCTATCTCGGAAACGAAGCATTTACGGGCATACGTTTATAAAGCAAACTGTCATTATTTTATCATGCAGAATTACCCCTTAAAGTTTGCCGTACTTATTTAAAAACACCCTGTATTGACGAAAAGTGCCTAACTTTTTTATTATCCAACATAAGCGAATGAAACAAAAATCATAATATTAAGAAAACCTGAGACTATAGTTGGGTTTTAATTTCAGTATTTCATAAAAGCTAGAACATTCCACATGGTGTTCCAAAGTTTGAGAAAAAAACACAGTTTGATTCGTACACACTGTATACAATGACAATGTACCTGTCTAGCAACAATATTATTACAGGGATATTGTTAAAGAATAAGGCTATAACATATTAAAAGAATTACTTAAATCGGTCATCAGGTTTAGGAAATACAAGACATTAAAAATGACCCATTTTTTGGGGTGGCGGTTTTTTCTGCCGGTAAGTGTATATTTGACCCATAATAAGGCCAAGCACCTGGACTTTGAAAAAAGGTCGTAAAAACTAATAGATTTGACTGTCCAACTGATGTCTAGACATATTTTGTCTATGCCTAGACAAAAAATGTCTAGGCATTTTTTTTATTTGTACACTTTCTTTTTTTCTTTTTCTTTTTTTTGTTGATCGCAATTGCGAATTGCGATCATAACGTAAAAGCTATGAACAGGCAACTTGCTCATCAGTTATAGTCATTTGAAAAAGTGTTCAATTCATTTTCTAAAATATATATATATATATATATAACAGCGCTAACAGGCCTTATAGGCCTACGGCTTCTAAATTCTGGATAATATTTCTCCATTCTGTTCGGTCCTCTGCACTCTTTCTCCAGTCCTTCACCCCGATTTCTTCCAAATCCCTCTCTGCAGCCTCTAACCATCTCTTCCTTGGTCGACCTCGTCTCCTTTTTCCCAATGCTCTGTCATTCAATATTCGTTTGACGTTTCTAGTTTCTGGCATTCGAGTAATATGTCCCAGCCATCTAACTCTTTGGGCTCGTATTTTTGTCGTTATTTTTGGTCTCCCATACATCCTCATTACTTCTTCATTTGTTCGTCTCCTCCAGGTTTTCTCCGCTATCTGTATACCTCCAAAAATTTTTCTCAGGATCTTCCTTTCCCATATCTGTATCTTCTTCTCCTCTTGTTGATTCATTACCCACGTTTCGCTCGCATACAACACTGTGGGCCGTATTATCGTTTCATACATTCTGATTTTCGCGTTTATTGATACATTTTTTGCTTTTAATATCGTGTTTAAGGCACCCACAACTCGACTTCCCTTCAATAATCTTTTATCTATTTCTTTTTCTTCCCTTCCAGTACTGGTTACAGTCACTCCCAGGTATTCGAATTCTGCTACTTCCTTAAATTTATATTCATCTCCTTCTCCTTTCATTTTTATATAGTTATCCTCTTTATTTATATCTCCTTTCATTACCATGTATTGTGTTTTTCCTTGGTTGATTCTTAATCCATACCTTTTTGCTTCCGCTTCGAACTTTTGGAATATTTTTTGGAGATGTTCCTTTGTTCTTGTTAGGATGACTAGATCATCAGCGTAAGCTATAAACTGCTGTCTGTTGTTAAATATGGTACCGCTTGTATTAATTTTTATCCTTCTTACTATGTGTTCTAGTACCAAGTTAAATAAGTCTGTAGATAGAGGGTCACCCTGTTTCAGTCCTTTATTCACTGTGAATTGTTTTGAAAAATTTCCTTCCAGTGTTATCCTGTTTTTTGTATTGTTGAGCGTCATTCTCACTAATTTAACCAGCTTTCCTGAAATACCCAAGGATCTCATTGCTTCATATAGCATATCTCGGTCCACTGAGTCGTAAGCCTGTTTAAAGTCAATGAACAACATGTGTAGTCCCAAATTTTGTTCGTAGCTGTTGTTCTGTATTAGTTTTAATAAACATATTTGATCTGTTGTTGATCTTCCTGGTCTAAAACCTCCTTGGTATTCTCCAATGATCTTATTTACCTCCTTTTGCAATCTATTTCGGATGATTTTTGCAAGTATTTTATAGGCCACTTCTAATAGCGATATTCCTCTATAATTTTCGCAACTTGTTTCATCACCTTTTTTGTAGATTGGACAGATGAGTGCATTGTTCCATTGTTGCGGCATTTCCTCTTTTTGCCAGACTGTTAATATTAGTCGGAAAATTTTTTCTTGCAGCTTTTCTCCTCCTACTTTAAAAATCTCTGCCGGAATTCCGCTTTCTCCTGCGCTTTTGTTATTTTTTTGCTTCAATATTGCTTCTTTTACTTCTTGTAGTGTAGGTTCTTCTTCACGTTGTTGTTCTGTGTTATCCTGTTCATGTTGTTTTATTTCCTGGGGTTCTGCTTGTTTATTTTCATTTAATAGTTCTTCAAAATACTCCGCCCATCTGTTCAATTTTTCTGTTGTTTCTCCTAAAAGCACACCGTCTTTACCTCTACAATAACTTGTTTTACTCTTTGCAGTTCCTCGAGATTTTTTTACTTCTTGGTAGAAATTTCTTATTTCCTTGTTTACGTATGATTCTTCTATTGTTTTCAACTGTTTGTCAAGATGTTCTCTTTTCTTTTTTCTGCAGATTTGTTTTACTTCTCTTCTTGCCATTTTATATTTTTCTGTAGTATCCTGTGTATTATTTTTGTCTTTTTCTATTTTTGCTTTATTTCTACGTATCAATGCTATTTTACAATCCTCGTCAAACCAGTCTCTTCGTTTCTCTGCTTGTACTTTTCCTAGACATAGTTCCGTTGCTTCTGTCATCGCTATCTGTATATTCCTCCATTCTTCATCAATATCTTCTGCGGTGGGGTAACGAAGTCTTTTATTTATCTCTGCCACAAATTTGTTTGCCGTTTTTTCTTCTTTAAGTAATTCTATCCTGTATGTTAATCTTTCTTTTGCTGTTCTTGGGTTTCTTGGCAGCTCTTGTTTAAGTTTGGCTATCGTTAGAATATGATCGCTATTGGTATCTGCCCCTCTGTAGCTTCTGGAATCGGTAATTGCTCTGATATGTTTACTTTCTATTAATACGTGGTCTATCTGGTTTTTTGTCCTTCCATCTGGAGATATCCAAGTTATCTTATGAATATCCTTATGGTCAAATCTTGTGCTTACAATTTTCATTTTATTTTCTGTTGCAAATTCAATTAATTTTTTCCCATTTTCATTTGATTCCTTATGCAAACTTTTTCCACCCGTTATACTTCTGTAAATCTCTTCTCTTCCTATTTTGGCATTCATATCTCCTACGATTATCTTTATGTCATATTTCTGAATTTTATCCATCAAATTACTTAGCTTCTCATAGAACTCTGTCTTGGTTTCTAGGTCTTTTTCTTCAGTGGGGGCATGTGCATTAATGATGCTAATTTTTCTGTACTTTCCTCTTATTCTTAAATAACATATTCTATCTGATATTGCTTGGAAGTCTATAACTAATTTACTTATTTTTTCTGTCACCATAAATCCAACTCCAAAATATCTGTTTGTCCCGCCACTCTTAAAAAAGGTTCTTTTTCCTATTTTGACTATTTCAGTTCCCAACTGTTTTGTTTCTTGTAAGGCCAGGATGTCTACTTTGTAATTCTCCATAATATTATCTAAATTTTTTAAGGCACCCTCTTCGTACGTACTTCGTACATTCCAGGTTCCAATTTTTATTATTTCCTCATGTTTTTCTTTATTTGTATCGTTTTTTCCTCATTTTCCAAAGTCGTTATTCCTTTTTTTGCCATGTCAATACCATATTTCAGCCGCTGTTCTTCGTTTATTAGTTTTTTGAATTTTCTATCAGCTGGTCTCTCTCCTCGTCCCATATCCAGATTTTGCCATTTACTATTAATTTCTTGTAGCCGATTTTCGTTTGCTTACCTTTGCTTCTTTCTTCCTTTGCTATTTTAGTTATTTCCTTTTGTATTTCTTTTTCTTTCGATGTCAAATCGTTGTTTATATAGATACGGTCTTTATGCTGTTTTAGTTTACTTTTCTTGTTTAGGATTTCCATTTTATCCGTGAAAGTTTCTGTCTCTATTGCGCATACTGTTTCTCCTATTTTTGTTGCACTTCTTAGTTTTATTTGTGTTTGCAACTCTTGGGCTATGAAATTTTCCATTTCTTCTTTTAATTTCTTATCATCATTTGTTTGTACTTTCAACCCAGTTACGATCAAGCTTTTCTTTTTGCTAAATTTCTCCAGTTGCTCCATTCTTTCATGTAGCAATTTTACTTCTTTTTTTAGTTTTTGATTCTCTACTTTTACATCCATTAACTCTTTATTGGTTTGTTGTTGTTCTTTTCTTATTTGTTTTATTTCCTGAAGCATTTCATCATTTTTATTCATGAGCTCTCTCATCATCGTAATCATAACATTTTCCATGTCTTCATTTTTTTCGTTGCCTGCTTTGCTTGGTGACCGTTTTGTAATTTTACTTCTATTAAAACAATCATCCAAGTTTTCTCTTTTGCGTTTCGTTTCGTCATCGGTTTCACTTCCTGTGTCATTATCCTTTCTTTCCATTTTCTAAAAGTGCCCCGCTAAATGTTACAATTAGAAAAATCTGTATAGAATACAATATAAAATATAAGGTTAGTTTAAAAAATAAACCTATATTAGACACAATCTATAAACTTAATTTAGAAATTAACTTTAAGCCAGTTCGTAATCACCGTAAAAATTAAAATTATTGATTTTTAATTCTCGCACTATTTTAGATTTATTTTATAAGTCCGACTCTGCACTGCGAAAATAAATCAAGTCTGTTTGACCCATCAAAACTTGAATTTCTTATCAGTGGTTTTATTTTATTTATATTGTTCGAATAATTATTGGCATCTAAAATACCTGTTTACAGTAAATAATGGAGAGATCTTACTTTTTCGATGCTTTGGACGATTTATTTTCACTCACTAGTGCACTTGTACTTTTATTTACACACTGTGTTAACTTGGCGATTTATCTATTCGTAATTCCAATGGAAATTGGATTATTCACGGAACAGACGTTAATCAACCTCACAATTTGCCTACCAGGACCGTTCTAGGTTTAGAGCAATAAATAAGTCGTCAGTTTGTAAGAACAATTTTAACACCCCCTATCTCGGAAACGAAGCATTTACGGGCATACGTTTATAAAGCAAACTGTCATTATTTTATCATGCAGAATTACCCCTTAAAGTTTGCCGTACTTATTTAAAAACACCCTGTATTGACGAAAAGTGCCTAACTTTTTTATTATCCAACATAAGCGAATGAAACAAAAATCATAATATTAAGAAAACCTGAGACTATAGTTGGGTTTTAATTTCAGTATTTCATAAAAGCTAGAACATTCCACATGGTGTTCCAAAGTTTGAGAAAAAAACACAGTTTGATTCGTACACACTGTATACAATGACAATGTACCTGTCTAGCAACAATATTATTACAGGGATATTGTTAAAGAATAAGGCTATAACATATTAAAAGAATTACTTAAATCGGTCATCAGGTTTAGGAAATACAAGACATTAAAAATGACCCATTTTTTGGGGTGGCGGTTTTTTCTGCCGGTAAGTGTATATTTGACCCATAATAAGGCCAAGCACCTGGACTTTGAAAAAAGGTCGTAAAAACTAATAGATTTGACTGTCCAACTGATGTCTAGACATATTTTGTCTATGCCTAGACAAAAAATGTCTAGGCATTTTTTTTATTTGTACACTTTCTTTTTTTCTTTTTCTTTTTTTTGTTGATCGCAATTGCGAATTGCGATCATAACGTAAAAGCTATGAACAGGCAACTTGCTCATCAGTTATAGTCATTTGAAAAAGTGTTCAATTCATTTTCTAAAATATATATACTTGAAAATATTCAGTAGTAATTGCACAAGAGCTCTAAAATTATTGAATTTTTCCCGAGTGTCACTTTGGCAGTTTTAATTTCACGAGCCGAAGGCGAGTGAAATTATGTCAAAGTGTCACGAGGGCAAAAATTCTATATTATTGTAGTAAAGAAAAGAGAGACGTTCTCACAAACAATTTATTTTACAACTGACGACCGGTTTCGCTGTCTACAATATTCACAGCATCTTCAGGTCACGGTAAAAGTAAAATTAAATGCTACAAATAACAAAAAACCAGAGTTAGTTAAGTGGTCTGGTTGAAATCAAAGGGTAAAGATCAAGCCAATATTAAAGTATATATATTTATGCATACATATAAATACTAAAATGTACGTAAATATGGTTTAACAACCCTCACACTCACATACATGCAAGCATTCAAATGTAGTGGCAACTAAAGTATGTCAAGTATAAGTATAAAATGTACACTTACTTTCCGGTATAAGGGAAGAATATAGTAGTATTCAATATCATACTTTTTCTCCAAATTATGCTAAAGGGAGAGATGGTAGAGGGACAGAATTGATTGTAATGCACAAACAAAACAAAATAATTGGCAGGATCTTGAGGGGATTAGTAAGGGAACACGACATTAAACCGTGAAACCAAAAATTGTTAGTTATATATAAAGTGATGTTATTTTTAATTTTTTTTTTTTTAATTAAAAGTGTATATTTTTAATTTAATTGGGATTATTAGATGTTGTTCTGGATGTTCAAGAACTGATAGATGTAAGATTGGTTGTGCAACCAGAATTGGTCAGTTGTGTATTAGTTGTGGTGTGATTGTGAAAATGTTTTAATTTTGATTTGTTGGAGACATTGAAATTAAACTGAACAATAATAGTAAATAGGTAAAATTTGCTAAAATTTAAAAGTGTCAAACAATAAAATCATTAATAAATAATTCAGAATTAAATTCAAATGTGAAGGTAACTAACTGTACATGAAATTAAATTTATAGTAATATAAAGTTATGATGATTTGTGCAGCAATGAATGAGATTTTATGAGATATTACTAAAAAGTTAGAAAAAGGCAAATATGAAAAAATAGATGAAAAAAATGATTCATTTATGTTAATATCTGTTGAATGTAATAAATAGTTGAGTAGATTGAAAAATTAATCTCAAACAATCTTTGAAAAAGTTACCTGGTTGAGCTGAATTATATGGTTTCTTTGAAAAGTTAAAAAAGTTTTTGAAATATTTTTTGTTTTAAAGTCGATAAAAATAACACATAACAGATTCTCGAACGCACACAAAGGACGTGGACACAACGGGAGTTTGGGAATTTTTTTTTTTAGAATTTTTTCTTTACTACAATAGTGTGGACTCACACATGCAACCCATTCATTATTTGAATTCTATATTAATTTTAGAGTTCGAGTGCAATTTGTTGCGATTATTTCATGAATAAAACTGTTCAAAACCAAAATTTTATTGTAATTTATATATGTAAGTACCAATTAGTGAAATTAAACACACAGTTGTTATAAATATCTATTTGACGGTTGAAAGTCATCACTTTTATAATTTTTAAAACATTTGTCATTAATGTCACTGAATGTATTTTTTCGTAGCAACGAAGGGCATCTGACGTAATATGCTTAACGACGGGAGATTATCAAAAATTATCACCTTAATTTGCATGTCTGTAGCTTTCTATTGGTCAGAATCTCCTATGAATGAAATAATCTATTTAATTATATTACATGTAAAATAGTTCAGTTTTTTGTCTGCAGCGTGGATAAAAGTGAGATTTTTAGCCTGTGTTCGAATAAATATCTCTTCGCATCATGGACAGAATTTTTTATTCAGTCGTATGATTATTTCATGTGTACATACGAACACAACTTTTCACAGATGCAAAAAAAGCATTTTCATGATTCAGCCACAAAAAGCGTGATTTTTGTACGTGTGCGTAACGCAAAATCACAATTTTTGAGCCTTCACCATGAAAAATTATGTTCGCACCTGTGAGCAATCGTCGATTTAGGCTCAGACGATTTTACGGCTCGGCTACGCCTCGTCTTAAAAATTTCGTCTTCGCCAAAATCGACTTCTTGCTCACACGTACGAAATTAGCTATTTGTCCGTGGTGCAAAATGTACTACCATTGATTTTGTTTGACTAAGTTACGACCAAGATATTTAATCTCTTGTAAATATTACTGAATTTGGCATTATAGTTGTTGAGAATATACGTCTTAATTACCGTTGGGGCAAGCTTCTTGGATAATCATCAGCGGCGGCTCGTGGGTCAATCTTCAGGGGGGTCATTTTGGTTTGAAAACTTCAAACTGTTGATTTTTTAAAGTATTTAAAAGATCTTTTAGCATTTATATTTTAGATAAAAAATACAGACTTAGATAAAACTCAATACTATTTACCCTAGTTTTCCGAAAATTAAATTTGTCTTTTTTTAGAGTAAATCTTTTAAAAAATATAGGAAAAATGGTATGAACAGGTTATTGACTGATATATAGATAGGAATATTTATAGTATAATAAATTGTAAATTTATTAAAACGAAACTTACTTTAAATATTTTTATATTTTAAGTCAATTCTTCTATCCTTTAGTTCTGCAAAATAGTCTATGACCTTCTCATTGAAATTTGGAATGCTCTTGACAAGCGTTTTCTCGATGCTCAGCATAGACAAGGCACTAAGTCTAGGTTGTCCCATCGTATTACGCAGGAATGTTTTTACTCTTTTTAAAGTAGAAAAACATCTCTCACTTTCCACGGTTGTCATAGGGAGTGTGCACAAAATATTTAATAACTTCACTGCTTCAGAAAATGTTTCAGACAAATTCATGTTAATAAAAAGCTGAAGTATGGCTACTTCACCAGCACTATTGCGAAAATCCTCACGACAATATAAGACTTCAAGTTCCGATTTTAGTTTGGAAATATTCACTGTGGGATAATTAGCCGTCACCATTTTTAAAATATTTTGCGGAAAGTTGGTAGTGTATGCTTCAAATTTCTCTATGTAGAATAACTGTGAAATCATGAGATGATCATTGAAACTAAACCTGTGATTTATTTCAGATATAATAATATCACAAATTTCAAGTGCAGTTCGTCGCTTTGGATCCTCTGCAGTAGTTTTTCTTTTTTTTGCTGTTGATGTGCTTGGTACTTCTGATTCCAAAATAGTATTTCTAATTATTTGGATATTGTTGTTAAAAGACAGGATACAATTTTTGACAGATATAACATCAATGTCTCGCATTTGCAATTGTTTAAACAATATATCAACATGGGGCATTATTTTATGGAAAAAATTTAACCAAAATAAAAAATGCTCATCTTCCAAATGTCTTTTTAAACCAGTTGCTTGATTTATATTGTTACCATCTTGCTCCTCATCAATAATTTCCTCTAAGCAAGATTTTAAATCATCTTTATAAGTGTATACAATTTCAACACATTTTGTATTGAAAGCCCATCGAGTAGGCGCAGCTTTAGGTAGCCTTACTTTAACCACTCTATCCAGAACCATCGTACGTTTTGGAGATCGGCCGAAAAAGGACGAAAATCCGTGTAAATTTGCAAAAAATATTTTTATCGGTTTGTGTTGACTCGCCGCTTTTTGGAGGATAAGATTAAATTGATGGGCATAGCAGTGAATGAAGTGTGCATTTGGGTATATTTCTTTAATTTTTGTTTGTACTCCTCCCAGTTTACCGCTCATGACTGATGCACCATCGTAACTTTGGGCAATCAATTTTTCAGGTGCTTCATTAATTTTTAATAATTGAAGTTCTTCCAATATTACATTAGTTAAATGTTGTGCTGTAGTACCTAGGGGGTTAACAAATTTCCAAAATCTTTCATGTACAATACCAGTTAATACATATCGCAATATGATAATCATCTGCGTTTTATTGGAGCTGTCTGTGGTCTCATCTACTTGAATGGCCACAAAATTTGTCTGGCCAATCTCCTTCATGATATGAGTATGCACAATGGCTAACATTGATTCTAAAATATCGTTCTGAATTGTTTTCGATGTTCCTTTAAATACTGTACTTTTTTCAATGTGTTCTTTAAACATTAAATCCAGTTCAGAAACAAAATCGATAAGGCCCAGAAAAATTCCACGATTATTGGAGCTGTCACTTTCGTCATGACCGCGCAATGCAATTTCGAAAACTCCACAAAATTTTACACAGTCGATTAGTTTGTTTAAAATATACCTATTTTTAGATACCAATTCATTAAAGTCATGCACAGATTTACGATATACACTATCAAGTTGCTGTCTTATGTTAACACGTCCTAAACTTGCGTAACTCATTGATGAATTTATATGAGTAGTTGAAGAGGCATGTTTTGTAATTTTCACTTTTAAATGCTTAATGTCAGTTACTCCATTTTTCGCCCATACAGCGTCATTCGAAAACAGTAAACACGGATAGCAAAAAAATGCATTTCTCACACTGCAGCCACAAATCCAATCACACAAATTGTACATTGATTCTTTAAAATATCTTTGAATGTCCTTACCCCTATCCTTTGTTGTTTGTTTTAAATTCATGTTTGGTTTTGGTCGACCACTTTCTTTTTTCTCAAGCCGCCGTTCATAATTTAGTGTTCCAGCAGATTTTAAGGCAATTATTTCGTCAACAACACTCATCTTGTTTTTGTTACAATCACAAAAAAATCCAACAAAACAAAATAAATTACGCAAATACGCCGCGATCGATATAGACCTGCCGTGAAGTGCGGTCAGCAGACGGTAACTAACTAAACGTGAGGCCGTCGACTCTACTAGAGGTATACGACGGAAAGGTCACTCCCACTCTCGCCCATGAAATTGCTATCTGCCGTCTCTTTTCTATTTTACATGCATTTGTCCATAAGCCATAAGAACTGTATATAGACAATTTAAAATACGGCCCAGCCACGGGCTTGTGTATAGCGCGAGGCGCGACGTTATTATATCTATTATATTTGTTTTGCCAATGCAGACTGCTGAGAGAGAATTTTATATTTCAGAGTGAAGTTTTAGATAAAAGATATTTTTAATAAAATTGGTATTTTTATGAGATTATTTTAGGGGGGTCATTGACCAATTGACCCTAAGGAGGAGCCGCGCTTGATAATCATACCTTTCGATTTTGAACGACTATTTCCAAAGTCGAATTGCTGCGCTTTTTGTCAATCTCAAAATATTGTTGAATCCACATTTTTCATAAACGGTGAACAAAAAAAACTTCCTGCTGAACAAGAGTGGATATTCGATAGACAATCAAGCGTGAAAGACAAATTTTTCAAAAATTTGCATTTTCTGAAGATTTTGATAACAAATTAAAATTATTGATATAAAATGTAAAAGAAAGATGGACAGGTAAAAAAAATGTTTGGACACGTGTGGAAAACTGTTGGACAATTAAACGTATCGGTTTTCACGACTTTTTTTTCAATTCGGAGTGCGGGGCTTTATTTCTTGTTTTTTTATTAAATCTCTTGAACAAAAGGTAGACAGAAAAAACTTTTAGCTAAACAAGGATGGAAATTCGATTGACAATCAAATATGAAAAAAATTTTCAAAAATAGTATATTACATAACTAGGACTTATTTTATTTACGAGTGTGAAGTTTGTACACAGAGGCGAAGCCGAGATTTACAATCATACGAGTAAATATTAGATTTGTTTTTTTTCTTGACATTTTTATTAAAAAACTACAACTATTCCTATAATGAAAAAAAGGACAATCGAAACCTGTCAGTTTTGACGAGTTTATCTCGAATTCGGAAAACTGTACTTTTTCCCGGTCCGAAAAATTATTTTAAACTATATTTTTCAAAAAAGGTGGACAAAAAAACTTTTTGCTGGACAAGAGTGGACATTCGACGGACAATCAAACGTGAAAAAAAAATTCCAAAAATTCTCATTTTTTGGCATTTTTACTAACAAACAATAATTATTGCTAATTTAAATAAACAAAAGGTGGACAATTAAAAAAAATGCCTGGACAAGTGTGGACAACAGTTGGACAATCAAACGTATCAGTTTTTACGACGTTTTTCTGGCTTCGGGGTGTTGGGCCTTATTTCACGTTTTTTTAGTATCTCGTAAACAAAAGGTGGACAAAAAAAAATTTTGCTGGACAAGGGTGGACATTCGATGGACAATCAAACGTGAAAAGAAATTTCCAAAAATTCTCATTTTTTGGCATTTTTACTAACAAACGATAATTATTGCTAATTTAAATAAATAAAAGGTGGGTAATTAAAAAAATGCCTGGACAAGTGTGGACAACAGTTGGACAATCAAACGTATCAGTTTTTACGATGT
The DNA here is from genome assembly GCF_917563875.1 of Diabrotica virgifera virgifera. Classification (NCBI taxonomy): domain Eukaryota; kingdom Metazoa; phylum Arthropoda; class Insecta; order Coleoptera; family Chrysomelidae; genus Diabrotica; species Diabrotica virgifera. The sequence continues at coordinate 24,625,478 of NC_065445.1, read as the reverse complement.
TTTTTGACTTTGGGGTGTTGGGCCTTATTTCACGTTTTTTTAGTATCTCGTAAACAAAAGGTGGACAAAAAAAAATTTTTGCTGGACAAGGGTGGACATTCGATGGACAATCAAACGTGAAAAAAAAATTACAAAAATTCTTATTTTTTGTCATTTTTACTAACAAACGATAATTATTGCTAATTTAAATAAATAAAAGGTGGACAATTAAAAAAATGCCTGGACAAGTGTGGACAACAGTTGGACAATCAAACGTATCAGTTTTTGCGACGTTTTATTGACTTCGGGGTGATGGTCCTTATTTTACGTTTTTTTAGTATCTAATAAACAAAAGGGGGACAAAAAAAATTTTTGCTGGACAAGAGTGGGCATTTGATGGACAATTAAAAAATAATTTTTTTTTTTGAAAAAATCGTATTTAGAGGTGCCAACTTCACACGGCTTCCGAGAGGTACCAACCACCACCAAATCTCGAAAGTTTGTATACTTTGGACACATTATGCGAAATGAATCCAGATATGACCTCCTACAGGCCATCCTGCAAGGAAAAATATTTGGAAAGCGAGGTCCAGGAAGAAGAAGAACATCCTGTGAATGAACCTCAGAACTTGGTTCAACACAACATCTGTGCAGCTTTTACGCGTTGCTGCAGATAAAATATAAATTGCCATGATCATCGCCAACATTGGTCACGGATAGGCACATCAAGAAGAAGAACATAATAATAATTATAACATTTTTATGGGGTGCACAAATTTCACTGTTATTTTTTTAAGTTATGTTCACTGTTATGTTTCTGCTATAAGAAAGCCACATGTCTATTTTCATTATAAAATCTCTAACAATTTTCGATATACATATTTCATTGGAAAAAATCGATTTTCATTTTGTATCTTCAAAGGGCTTTAACTTTGGGGGCGTTCAAGTATTACGTAACACGATTTTTGAAAATTTTTGACCCCCCTCCCCCCAACCTGCGTTACGTAATACTTGAACGGCCCCTTTAATCACAGAATATGTGATTTAATTTATGACCTACCTTTTTGTAACATCCTGTATATTGTATATTCTAAGACTTTTCCGCCAATCGATCCGAATCTAACAGCAACTGCCTATGAATAATAGAGTCCTCTCCTGAATCTTAATTTAATTTTACCAATGTTGGTGTTAATCTTCTCCATATTGGCAGGTTTTTAATACCTAGAAATACATACCTTCAGTAAAGTAACAAGGTCGGTAAATATCTGTTTTTGCTTTTTTGGAATCACAATAAAATGTTTTACTAATAAACATTACTTTGATTTTTTGCCTTTACCACGTATATAAGGCGATAAATCGTCTTTTCTTGCTAACGAGAGTAATTTGTACCATTTTTGATGTATTTGATCTGACGCCGATCAATTTGGTTTAACTTTTGGTATAACTAATGGTCTTGATATACATTATATTATAATTACTGTTTGTTTGGTTTTTAATTAAATGATGTAAACGGCATAAAAATATCATACAATACTGTTACTGCATATTTGTTTACGAACAAATCTGTTGCATCTAACAGTTTAAAACTTGGAATCTAAAAAAGTACCAATACTGTTTAATAGTGGTACATACCTACTACTTTATAGATTTTGACCATAGCTCTGAAGATTTCTTTATAAGCCGAAAGCGCTCAGCTAGGAATTAATAGTTATTTATGATATAACTGTTAAAAGTACAATTTTAAGGCACGTATGTGAAAGTTTGCAGAATGAGCGAAGCGAATTCTGCAATTCACATGAGTGCCTTAAAAATGTACTTTTTAACACGTATATCATACAATATTTTTTGTACATACAAACGTCTTATATATCAACAATTATATTTTATTCATTCTCAATTAAAGGACAGTATCTACAAAAACGTTTACTTGAAATTGACCGACATTCAATTTTTATATTTTTCTTGACATTACATTAAAACATTTTCTACATTTTTTTTTTTTGTAGAAAATGTAGACCACTATATATATCTTGGACATACCATCAAAATCGGCAAAGAAAACCAAATAGCCGAAATAAAAAAACGCATACAATTGTCTTGGGTAGCTTTCGGCTTTGTTGACAGAGAGGTAAGTACTTCGCTTTGCTTTTCGATTTCCTTCCTTGTGTAACAACTTCGCACGTCGTTCCGCAATATCTTCTGTTGCTTTTCTTTTAAGAGAATTGTTAACTTTCTGGCGAATTAATACTTCTTCAGCAAGCTCATGATTGTGTTCACCACTAACTTTTGAAAACACATTATTTAGTGTATATAGTTTTGCTTTACACTTTTTATTTGTACAATACCACACAGTTTCACCAAACTTTTTTAATTCACGAAACTTTCTAAATTTGAATTTTTGAAAAAGTGGTTTAGTCCAGAAAGCCACTGCGCATCCGCTAGGAAAAATATTCTAATTCGGATTTTTTGCACAATCTTACTCAAAAAGGACCCCTTTTAACAAATTTCCATGTTGCCAGGACCAAAAGGTGGTCAAAAATTTTTTAAATGTTTTTTTTTTGTTTTTTTCCTAAAATTATTTTTATTGCATGGAAAAAAGTTTTTTTAGGTTTTTTGGATCATTCCAAACAGAAAAGGCCTTCAGTGACTTTTTTCTAAAAATGATAGTTTTTGACATATAAGCGATTAAAAATTGAAAAATTGCGAAATCGGCCATTTTTAACCCTCAAAGACTATGTGAAAAGCTGAAAATTTGAATGTTGCCAAGGTAGGTAGATATTCTTTAAACATCGATTGATGAAATCCCGAAGCGTTTTTTGCAATACAATATTCAAAACTCCTTTGTTTTTTAATTGCGAATCAAGCGTGCGCGACACTATTTTCCACCGACAGTATGGTGCAAATGAAAGGAATAAATTCGTTATTTCGTAAACCGGCGACTTAAAGGAAAAATCCCGAAACGGGTCGATTTTTATTTTTAAGTTATGATATTGTGGCATATATGGTATACTAGTGACGTCATTCATCTGGACGTGATGAAGTAATCGATGATTTTTTTAAATGAGAATAGGGGTCGTATGGTAGCTCGTTTGAAAGGTTCTTCAATTCTCTATCAAGTAATGTAAACATTTACATAATTTTTTATACAGGGTGTCCTTCTACTTCTTTTTTTGTCAAATAATTTAATTTAATAAAAATTTTTTGGACACCCTGTATAAATAATTATGTAAATGTTTGTATTACTGAATAGAGAATTGAAGAGCCTTTCAAATGAGCTAGCACACGACCCCTATTCTTATTTAAAAAATCATCGATTACGTCATCACGTCCAGATGGATGACGTCACTAGTATAACATATATGCCACAATATCATAACTTAAAAATAAAAATCGACATGTTTCGGGATTTTTCCTTAAAGTCGCCGGTTTACGAAATAACGAATTTATTCCTTTCATTTGCACCATACTGTCGGTGGAAAATAGTGTCGTGCACGCTAGATTAGCAATTAAAAAACAAAGGAGTTTTAAATATTGTATTGCAAAAATCTCTTCGGAATTTCATCAACCGATGTTTAAAGAATATGTACCTACCTTGGCAACATTCAAATTTTCAGCTTTTCACATAGATTTTGAGGGTTAAAAATGGCCGATTTCGCAATTTTTCAATTTTTAATCGCTTATATGTCAAAAACTATCATTTTTAGAGAAAAGTCACTAAAGACCTTTTCTCTTTGGAATGATCCAAAAAACCTAAAAAAACTTTTTTCCGTGCAAAAAAAATAATTTCAGGAAAAAAACAAAAAAAAACGTTTAAAAAATTTTTGACCACTTTTTGGTCCTGGCAACATGCAAATTTGTTAAAAGGAGTCCTTTTTGAGTAAGATTGTGCAAATAATCCGAATTAGAATATTTTTCCTAGCGGATGCGCAGTGGCTTTCTGGACTAATTTTCCTCGTTCACTTAACATCATTTCAAAATCCAGTGAGCGGTGCGATTGTCTAAGTTCACTCTTTACTGTTTGGAAATAAACTGAAATTTTAAAAATTCTACCCTATCAAGTTAACCTGCACTTTCTCGTATTTTTACTAAGAAACTAATTAGGTAAACCCTGTAAACCCAGCTCTGTAGGATTAAATTTTATTGTTAGAAACGGAACGCAATTGACCATACAAAACACATTATTAGCGATATTACCTGAAAATCCCTCGAAATTTTGGACGCAATTCGGATACCTCTAAGATTAAATTTCTAATTCAAACAGAGAAATAAATTTGTACAGCTAGATATAATACTTCAGGAAAAACCCTTTTTTAGCCATGCCGTGTCTTTATATAAAGTAGGTACCTACTTAATTACTTATCTAGAACTTTGAACCTGGATTGTTTATTTAAGATTATGCATTTTTAATTGGTATCTATTGTAGGTAAAAGAATTATCAAAATTTGGAGGCGCAAGCAAAGAAGAAACTAAAAAGACATCTTAACATATCTATGTATTTGTTAAATTTTAGATATTAATAATAAAAATTTGTTTGATATATAATATAATTTATGAAAACATTTTACATAATGTCCCAAAAAGGTTTCGTCGGAGATTCCAAGGTTTTGGTCGGACGTCCTGGGTACGGATGATTTTGTAACATCAGACTTCCTCGGTACGTCCCGAGGATGTCCCAGGACCTGAAACGTACGTCTTGAGGACATCCGAATGTCCTGGTAGTACGTCCCAGGGATGTACTTGTGTTCTTTGGGCAAAGCTTCGATAAAAATATTCTTTCACCGTAGAGATTGAAAATTAGAGGAGACCAAATGCAGCCTTGCCTCACCCCACGTATGATTTTTACATATTCGCTGTATTCACCTTGAACTCTGAGATTTGCGGTCTGATTCCAATGAAGGTTTCTAATTATTTTTGTGTTGGTTGTTAATTCCTGCTTCTTTTAGTATTTGCATCATCCTGGCGTGCTGTACTCGATCAAACGCTTTCTCTTAATCAACAAGACATGCCTATATATAATACGTTGCAATTGACGTCTCTGCACCTATGGAATAAGACTTGTATTGAGAACAAAGCCTCTCTTGTAGCAACAGCATTTATGAACCCGAACTTGGTTGGGGGAAATTCATCTAACAATTTTAGGAGATGACTCATGAGGCTGGTCGTACGGTATTCTTCATTTTTTTGGCTCCTGTTTTTTTTTTGGAAGTGCAATAAACTCAGACTTCAGCCATTTTTTTGGTATTTCTCCAGAGTTTTATATGTTGTTGAGTATCTTTGTAATTATTGATATTGATGTTATTGATTCGTTGTCCATTAGTTCGAGTTGTTCTGCTAATGTATTATCGGGGCCTGCTTTTTTGCCATCCTTTAGCTGTTATTGCAGAATAAACTTCCTGCTGTAATATTCTTGGTCCATCATTTACGTCTTCTAGCTCAAAAGTGTTATCTCTTTGGTATTCAAATAGTTGCTCTAGGTATTCATAAAGTAAACATGGTCCATAAAGTAAACAAAAGATCTAAACAAATTTTTTTTGGAGCAGTGTAATTATTATTGAATAGTTTTCGGGTTGAGGTAGTTTGGTTCGATTTCATGAAAATTATGCAACTTTTACCATTCTTTTTTAGTAAATAAGCTGTAAATTCAGGTAAGGAATTAAGAAAACTCAGTAACTTCCTTTCTTTTTTTCTCCCCTTCCTTATACCCTTTCAGATGTCCGATTTGGGTTTAGTTATGCTATATTAACTAATCTCTTCCATTTTCTTCTGTCTTGTGCTATTATTTTCATTTCTTCAAGCCTTTTCTGTAATCTTTCCCGCATCTACTATTTGATGTAGGTATTCATTTATTCCTTGGTCCGTCATGTTTCTTTTCTGTGATATTTCTTGTTTTGTGAATTTTTCTAGTTATCCTACTGGGTTTCATTCGCATCACATATGTCCATATTTATCATTTAAATTGTCTATAGCCCAATAAATGACCGTTTTGGAGTGTAATTTCCAGGGGCAACTCCGAATTGCATGAAAATTTGGATTAAGGTTCTACTTACCCTCCACTTCAAAGTTAAATTTGTGCCGTTGATTGCCTTTAGTTGGGGGGGGGGGGGGGTGACATTTACCCCTTCTCGGGGGGTGAAAAACGCGTGTTTAAAATAAGGCCGGAAATGGATAAATTAACTTATTTTAAGCACCTTTTGGTCCATGAAGTTTTTTACGTAAGTCAATACTTTTTGAGTTATTCGCGATTTAACATGTTGATTTTTCGACAAAAAAACTACGTTTTCAGACCGTTTTTCCCAAACAACTCAAAAAGTAAATATTTTATCGAAAAAAATATTTTTGGCGAAAGTGTAGCTTATAAAAAAACGAAAAAAATGGTGTACCAGTAAAGTCTACAAATTGAGTAGACGCAAAGTTGTATCTCATGAAAAATACGTTCTTATTCGTCTAATTCCAAATCGAATATTTCAGCGCGAAATCACCGAAGAAAGAAGCGTTTTTCGGGAAAACCATATTAACATTTTTAAAGTATCGAAAAAAGCTTATTATCTGTTTTTTACAAAAGTTTACAGCATCAAAAATAAACGAGTTACACTGAAAAAAAAAGTTGGCCCCCTTTTTTTGGTAAAAAAAATCGTGAAAACCTCCCTCTATTTAGCACCCTAAATGAAATTAATTGTTTGGCTTACCTTTTATTTTAACTGTATGTGTATTGTGTATATGATCTGTAAGTTTGATTGGTTTGAAGTGCTTATTTTTGAAAACATTTGGTTTTATAGTAAAAAAAAAATTCTAAAAATTTTTGAAAAATTTCATTTTTTCAAAATAATTTAAAAAGTATTAGTGATATGAAAAATCTTAAAAGAGTAAAAAATGTAGGTTTTGCTATTATAAATATGCTAGTTTATTTTGTTTCTCCGTAAGAGAAAAATTGGTTAAGATAATGGCTGTTAAAAATTTTCATACACTCGTGATTGCATAGACTCATGATTAATGACCCATTCAAGCTTTCTCAATTATAACCCTTTCAAAAACAAACACTTTAAACCGGTGAAACTGACAGATTATGTAAAAAATAGATAGGTAAGTAAATTGTTTGTAAAGCGGTAGCGATTAATTTCATTTGGGGAGCTAAACACGGCGAGATTTTCATGATTTTTTACAAAAAAAAAGAGGGCCAACTTTATTTTGAGCGTAACTCGCTTATTTTTAATGCTAAAACTTTTGTTAACAATTAAAACAAAGCTTTTTATAAACACTTTAAAAAAGTTTAATGGGTTTTTCCCGAAAGGTGCTTAATTTTTCGGTGATTTCACCTTGAAATATTCGATTTGGAATTAGACGAATAAGAACGTATTTTTCATGAGCTACAACTTTGTTTTTATTTGATTGATACGACTTTACTGATACACCATTTTTTTGGGTTTTTTATAAGCTACACTTTGGCTAAGGATATTTTTTTCGATAAAATATTTACTTTTTGAGTTATTTGCGAAAAACCGTCTGAAAACGTAGTTTTTTTGTCGAAAAATCAACATTTTCAATGGCAAATAACTGGGAAAAGTATTGACTTAAAAAACTCTATAGAACAAAAGTTGCTTAAAATAAGTCAATTTATCCATTTCTGGTTTTACGTATGTTTTTTCACCCCCGAGAAGGGGTGACTGTCACCCCCCAAGTAAAAGCAACCAATGGCACAATTTCAACTTTGAAGTGGAGCGTAAGTAGAACCTAAATCCAAATTTTCATGCAATTCGGAGTTGCCCCTGAAAATTACACGGTATCGCCGAATTTCCCGTTCATTTACTGGGCTACTATTTATTATTTTGTAATTGAATTCATTTTTTCCTTGGTCTGCTTTTTTTCTTTTTTGTGATATGTCTTGTTTCGTGAATTTTTCTCGTTACTCTACTGGGTTTCATTCTCATCAGACCAAGGTCCATACCATTTTAATAATTGTCATTTTATTATTTTGTTCATTATTGGTTCCTGTTTGATGATCCCTCTTATTGTCTCATTTTATTGCTTCTTCTTTAAACAACAAACTATAAATTTAGGTAAGGAATTAAGAAAAATCAGTAACTTATAAAAACAAAAAATGTATTATCTTAGAATATTTGTACACACATTCTTACGATCTCATAAAATCTTAACATAAATTTTACCTGCTAATTCTCTTTCAGAGACTAAATTGCACCAAAAATGCAAAAATTGCACAAAATTCGGACGGGGAATCAATTATAACACTTTTTATTAATCATTATAAAAGCAATGTAAAAATTCGTTTTTATATCAATGAAAAAGCTTTCAGTATAAGACACATTAAAATTATATAATCAATTTTAAGATAGTTATTATATCCACAATCTCGTCGACATACTTAGAAAAGCTCGTCGAATATTGGGGTAGAGTGCGACAGAGTGCGTAAATTTCTCTCGTCCCTAAAGATCATAATATCTTATGTATTGTTTGATTATGATTTGTAATCAAATCAAAAAAGTCTGTATCCTCTGATTTTGTATCAAAAACTGACAGCCATTGCAGATCTGCCTCTGCACTCTGGCGTTATCCTGCAGTACTGACTAGAGCATTTGGTTCCTAACGAACCAAACGAACCGAACGAGCCGACCGTGCACAAACGAGCAAATGCTCAGTTTATTTAAATACTCTGGGCTAATTAGCAAAGTTCATGGAAAAGTTATTTACCAGCAATTTTATTGCTGGAATCGAATTATAAGATCCTCCATATTAATAGTATAGGTATGCAAAGTCCGCAGATAGTGTGCTACTTTTTTTATAAACAAAATGGCGCCGACAAATCGTATTTTTTTCAATTATTGCTCTATAACTCCGAAGATTTTAACTTTACAACAAAAACACTCAAATAAAAATTCACCGCAATTAAATTCTGCATAGAGATATGTTTTTCACGATTTGCTCCGACGAAAATTTTCCTCGGAAAATGCGGGGTTTCCTAACAAAAACTCTAATTTTCAAATAAAGTTTTAGGTAAGTAATTATTGATCAATAATTAAATAACTTAGTGACATTAAAGCTTTCTTGGTATAGATTGTAATTCCAGAAGCCGGTGAAAATTAAACGAATATTTTAGCAACAATTCAATTGTTAATTAACAATTTATGATCGCAATAAAAACCAAAATAATCATGATACATTGATCAAATTTATAAAGATTATAAAGATGAGATGCTTATTTAATATTTTATTGACAAAATATAAATTTTTCTTTTTTTTGCATAATCTTTAAATTTTGAAAAAAAAAATAGTCATAATACGCTGGTCTAATTAGTAAAGTACAAAGAAAGGTTATTTACCAGCAATTTTATTGCTGGAATCGAATGATAAGATCCTATATATTATTAATATAGGTATGCAAAGCCCGCAGATAGTGTGCTACTTTTTTTATAAACAAAATGGCGCCGACAAATCGTATTTTTTTCAATTATTGCTCCATAACTCCGAAGATTTTAACTTTACCCAAAAAACACTCAAATAAAAATTCACCCCAATTTAATTCTACATAGAGGCATGTTTTTCCCGATTTGTTCCGACGCAAATTTTCCTCGAAAAATGTAGGTTTTCCCAACAAAATCTCGAATTTTCAAATAATTTTTTTGGGCCAGTAATTATTTATTAATAATTATATAGCTTAGTGAAATAAAAGCTTTCTTGGTATAGATTATAAATTCAGAAGCCGGTGAAAATGAAACGAATATTTTAGCAACAATTCAATTGTTAATTAACAATTTACAGTCGCAATAACAACCAAAATAATCATGAGACATTGATCAAACTTATATCAAAGATATATCAAAGATTATAAAGGTGTGATGCATATTTAATATTTTGTCGACAAAATATAAATTTTTCATTTTTTTGCATAATCTTTAAATGTTTAAAAAAATTGTTATAAACAAATTAACATTTCTCAGAAATTGTTTATTATATTCTAATTTTAAAAAATACTTAAAATGCGTATTTCTTATGTCTTGAAAATGAATGCTTTAAAAAAATTTTCCAACCATTTGCAAAAAAGTTATGAAACAGCAAAGTAAATATACAATATCTCCGTTGTTTATAATTTGTTTTAATTGTTTCAAAGCTTAAAAGTGAGTCTATGGTACAAATCTAATTACTCACAAAGAATGTCAAAAATTAGTGCAATGGTTATATTTTAATTAAAGATTAAAAATACTTTTTTTTGTAATTTTTAGCGCAAAAGTAGGCCTGATACCGAGTCGGAGCTAAAATGCTCACTCGAAGCGACTGACACGCAGCATACATTATTTATTAAAAGTGTACGTCGCGCGGCCGCCGGTCGTCGCTCCGAGTGAAAATTTTAGCTACAGTACTGTATTATTCTACTTTCGCGCGTGTAAATTACAAAAAAATATATTTATAATCTTTAATTAAAATATAACCATTAAACTTATAATCGATATTTTTTTGTAAATAATTAGCTTGTACTTCAAACTCACTTCTACGCTTTGAAAGAATTAAAAAAAATTATAAACACCGTAGTAATCGTATGTTTACTTTGCTGTTTCATAACTTTTTTGCAAATGGTTGCAAAAAAGTTTTAAAGCATTCATTTTTAAGATGTTTGAAATGCGCGTTTTAGCTACTTTTTAGAATTATAATATAATAAAAACTTTCTGAGAAACGTTAATTTGTTTATAACTATTTTTTTTAAAACATTTAAAGATTATGCAAAAAAATTAAAAATTTATGTTTTGTCGAGAAAATGTTAAATAGGCATCTCATCTATAAGATTTCAAAGTTTGATCAGTGTATCATAATTATTTTGGTTATTACTGCGACCGTAAATTATTAATTAACAATTGAATTGTTGCTAAAATATTCTTTCAATTTTCACCAGCTTCTGGAACTATAATCTAAACCAAGAAGGCTTTTAAGTCACCAAATTATTTAATTATTGGTAGATAATTACTTATCTAAAACTTTATTTGGAAATTAAAAATTTTATAGGGAAAACCCGCATTTTCCAAAGAAAATTTTCGTCGAAGCAGATCGGGAAAACACGTCTCTATGCAGAATTTAATCACGGTGAATTTTTATTTGAGTGTTTTTGTTGTAAAGTTAAAATCTTCGGAGTTATAGAGCAATAATTGAAAAAAACACGATTTTCGTGCGCCATTTTGTTTATAAAAAAAAGTAGCTCACTATCTGAGGACTTTTTATACCTATATTATTAATATATAGGATCTTATAATTCGATTCCAGCAATAAAATTGCTGGTAAATAACTTTTCCCAAAAATGGCCTATTCTCCGATAATCAGCCCAGACTAAAAGTGTTCGTTCTATCTGCCGCGTTCCCATGTTCTGCCCATTTTATTTCAGTGTTCGTCCGAACATCGAAGCAAATAATCTAGTTATAGAACAGCTGCTATTAGAACTTTTTTTATTCAATTTATGACAGCATTATAGAAAGAAATTTAAAAAATCATCAAAAATTCATTGAATATGGAGGTTGTGTCTAAGTCGTCACAAAACAATATGAACAGTTTGCATTTTAAAAATGTCACTCGAATTTCTGCTTTCCGCAGAAGATTTAGTACTTTTTGCCTTTTCTATTCGGAAACTGGCAAGCAAACTATCAATCTTTTCATATAAATCAATCAGATCTTAACATTTACCTCTGTTCCATTCCATTATTTTTTTGAAGTGCAGAACGAATCAAAGTTATTTTTTAATTAAATATTTGCGCGAACACAACGAACACACTGAACGCCCCTACCCACCAAGCATAAATGAACAAATGCTCGCTTTTGATCTTTCAACGGTTACAGACACTCCTCCGAGCTCGTTCAGTTCAGCAGAATTTTGCTCGCGAACACGTACTGACTAGAGCAATTTGTTACAGCGTGCTCTAAAATAAAAAATACACGCAAAATACGAAAAATGCTCGAAAAATACGTAGTGTCGTGTTTTACACGTATACATATTCGTGTTATCCGTGTATATTTCGTACTTTTAGTGTTTTCGGAATAATCTCGGAAAATATAGTATTTTCTTGTTTTCCGTGTATTTTTCGCATCTTTCGTAATTTCCATGCATTTTTGGTATTCACCGTGTATTTCTCAAATTTTTCTTATTTTCCATATTTTTCGACTCTTTGAATTTTTCCATGTATTTTACGTCTTCATATTGACACTAGTTTCTGATTTTGGACATTGAAGAGGCCGAAATAGAGGCCGAAAAATGCTCAAATCAGTACGCACCTTTATGTTGCAATTATTCGCGACGAGAGTGTGGATGCTTACAGAAGTTCAAAAAAATTTATCTTCAGCTCTTTCAATCCTACTCTAGCTGTCAAAATTGAATTTATCCTTGTACCTCTTGACTTTTCCCAAGCTTGTCTGCACTCACTATTGAGAGTGTGGATGGAACACTAGGTATACAGGGTGAGGCAGATAAAGGGCCTATTAGAAATATCTCGAGAACTAAAGGTAAGAAAATCATGAAAATTGGAATACAGGGGTTTTGAGGTGTGAACTATTTAATGAAAATATTTTGGTGTCTTTGCTACTTCCGGTTATACCGGAAGTTGATTGTAACTTCGTTTTTTTAAATGGGACACCCTGTATATTTTTACATTTTTGGATTTTCCTCGATTTTTTCTTTCTTAAAATATAAGGTTTTGTAATAATATACAAGGTAGGTTAAACGATAATTACGTTTTCTTATTAATTTCGTAGCAATATTCACACCCTGTAGGATGGTAGTAGTTTGACATAATAAACTCTATTTATGTTCAAATGATTTTTAATATAGTCTACTATTGTTAAGAATTCTTGGAATAGTTAAATTTTTCATTTTAGTATACAGGGTTGGTCGCAACTCGGATTGAGTATTTTATGAGTTTTCTTAAATGGAACACCCTGTATTTTAGTATTGTAATGAAATGTCATTTTATGGTACTTTGTAATTTCTTAAGCATTCCCTATACCTAACTGCTTTAATTTGTGAGCTATTGGTGATTCAAGCCAAACATTAATTGCAACACAAAATACGTGAAATTGTATTAGGTTGGCCGTGAAAATATTCAATCACAAATAATTTTTTGGAAATAAATACATATTAATCTAGACTGATACTTAAAATTGCCAATAATGGTTGAGCTATCAAAACACAATCGAAGTTAAGATTGTTTGTGCGATTAACAAGTAAGCACAAATTAAAGCAGTTAGGTATAGGGAATGCTTAAGAAGTAAAAAAGTACCATAAAATATAATTTCATTAGAAAAATAAAATATAGGGTGTTCCATTTAAAAAACTCAGAAAATACTCATTCCGAGTTTCGACCCACCCTGTATACTAAAATTAAAAATTTATTTATACTAATAATTGTTAACAATAGTAGAGTATATTAACAATCATTTGAACATAAGTAGATTTTATTATGTCAAACTACTACAAATTCTACAGGGTGTGAATATTGCTACGAAATTAATAAGAAAACGTAATTATCTTTTAACCTATCCTGTATAATGTTAGAAAACTTTATATTTTAAGAAAGAAGAAATCAAGTAGAATCAAAAAATGTAAAAATATACAGGGTGTCCCATTTAAGAAAACGAAGTTATAAGCAACTTCCGGTATAACCGGAAGCACCAAATGGATGAAAATATTTTCATTAAATAGATCAGTCTTCAAAACCCCCTTATTCCAATTTTCATAATTCAGTTGCCTTTAGTTCTCGAGATATTTCTAATAGGCCCTTTATCTGCCTCACCCTATATAGGTATGTGTAATTCATGTCACAAATGAGGAGAATATAAAGACAACTGCGTTCAAAATGAAATAGACACGTCATAGATTAGTCCTGTCGCCAGGGGGAGTACAACGGCCTCGTTAATTCAGATGGACTTACTCAAGTTTTTTTTATGTATTTTGACCCGTAGAACACGAATTTTTTGGGTAACAGTTGATCCGGATGTCGATAAGATTGTTATAGACCAAGAACTTGAGGAATCAAATAACAGCGATTTTTGGCAAAACAAAACAATATTTTGTATTTTTTGGGCCATTTTAAGTAAAAAATATTTCTACAAGTTTTTTCGTAGGATGCACAGTTTTCGAGATAAACGCGGTTGAACTTTAAAAAAATCGAAAAATTGCAATTTCTGAACCCGAATAACTTTTGATTAAAAAATAAAATAGCAAGTCTGCTTACCGCATTTGAAAGTTTAAGTCAAATTATATCGGTTTTGATTATTTGCATTGGTAAAAATTTATTTTTTTATTGTTTAACAAAGCTATAAACACGTAGGGTTTCCCGTGCTTTTACATGCGTTTTACCGCATGTAACGTAGAAATAGTCTTGATTGCACTAGTACCTATTCTACCTACTCGTTCGATTTTAAATGAGAAATCATAGAAACATCACTCACGCACTAGTTGTTTGTAGCTTTGTTTAACAATAACACAATAAATTTTTAGCAATGCAAATAATCAAAACCGACATAATTTGACTTGAACTTTCAAAGGCGCTAAGCAGAATTGCTATTTTATTTTTTAATCAAAAGTTATTCGGGTTTAAAAATTGCAGTTTTTCGATTTTTTGAAAGTTCAACCGCGTTTATCTCGAAAACTGTGCATCCTACTAAAAAACTTGTAGAAATATTTTTTGCTTAAAATGACCCAAAAAATACAAAACATTGTTTTGTTTTGCCAAAAATCGCTGTTATTTGATTCCTCAAGTTCTTGGTCTATAACAATCTTATCGACATCCGGATCAACTGTTACCCAAAAAATTCGTGTTCTACGGGTCAAAATACATAAAAAAAACTTGGGTAAGTCCATCTGAATTAACGAGGCCGTTGTACCCCCCCTGGCGACAGGACTAGATGGTTTATTGGAAATTACCAATAAATTAAAAAAAAAACAATCAAATGCATTATTTGCAATGGTCAATGACCAATCTTAAAACTGTTGTTGAAATTTTATGTTTCATATTGTTTAATATTAAAGGTAGTTTTTTTGGGTTATCTTCTTTCTCATTTTGTAGAATCATCTTTTAATAAATTAAATATGACTACAATGTGACAATTAGTCTGTTTTTGATAATACTTCAAAATGAATGTGTAATATCGTAAACATTAGAATAAATAAGAACATTTTTTTGAAAAGCTTTTAATGAAAGCTTAAAGAAAGCTTAAAAAACTTTTATGGAATAAAAAAATTTCAAAAGTTCATTGGGTGTGCAAAAATATACTTAAGGGGCCTTTATCATAATGTGTCAATTTCGAAAAAACTCTATTTATTTTGGAATTTATTGTGTATTTTATGATAGATAACATTTTGTTGGCCTAATAAATGCAGTCATAAAATATGCAAAAATTTCGATTGATTAATTTTCAACGTCTTATAAATTCAAAACGGATTTACTCTGAATGCCCCAAAATTTACGGCGACCATGATTTTGTACTAAGAAATTATCTGAAACAATTCAAAAAGGGTTCTATTTATTATACTAGTAACTATCGTATAACCTAAAAACAAGAACAAAAACAAGTTCTACAAAGAAATTATTGAATGGCAGCAAAAGTACTCACCGGAGGGACCGCAGACTTTCGGATACAATTAGCGTCTCTTTGCAAAGACAATGACGTCGACTTTGCAAAGTAACAAGACATTTACTCAACACACACACTACACAATATACTAGGTACCTAAGTGTAAAAATTTACCGTACCTACCATGCCAATGGGCATTAGTTGTCGAGGCATTAGCTAAATAAAAAAAAACAGTTTCGATTTTTTTTGCGGTACAAAACTTTGCATTTATTTTAGTTTGACAACCGAAAAAGGTCGGAAAATTAAATTTATAGTGTTAGTTTAGTTCATGCTATACTCAATTGTGGGACAAATACTTGGTTAAAGTTTGAGACGGATCGGTCAAATAGTTTTTGAGAAAATTACGTTTTACTCATAATCCCTTTTTACATATTATTTCTGAAATTTTAAGTACCCAAGTACCTATTTATCACACAGTTGTCTATCGCATGAACTAAAATAACGCTATAGTTTTAATTTTTTCTACCTTTTTCAGTTGTCAAACTACCAAGAAGTTGTCAAACTACCAAGAATTGAAAAAAAAAATCGAACATTTTGATAGAAAAATATAGAACTTTTCGTTCATACTATAATATACTAAACAGAAATTTTTGTGAATTTTATGTTTCAGATAATTCCATAGTACAAAATCATGGTCGCCTTCAGTTTTGGGACATTAGCAGGAAACCCGCCATTTTAACGTTGAAAATTAATATGGTGTATTCCACGAATATACGACTGTTTTGGATTATCGTGACAACGAATGTTTTAGTGTGCAACATAAGAAGTACGAAAGTATTTTGCTCTAATAATTACTCCAATAAACAACAATATAATTTGCAATTTACTTTCGTTCTTCATATTTTGCACAACAAAATATTCGTTGTCGCGATAATCCAAGAGGGTCGTATATTCGTGGAATGTGGTATAAAACATTTTTTTGCATATTTTAAAGTGCGTTTAAAAAAAATGTAGAACCTTATATACCTACCATAAAAGTCCCACAATAAATTCCAAAATAGTTTTTCTTATTTATTTTTAAAGCTCCTTAAGACTGCGATACATTGTTTTGTATGTATTAACCTATTCATTCAAGTGTGTCTATTTTATTTAAGAGGCAGTTTTTAGAATAAATTACAAATATTTCTTTTGAACACATTTATACAAATACAACAATTTGTTATCAAGAAGTCACTTATTGAGAGTATTTCGAAAACGATATTAATTTTTTTGATTATTTGAAAATTTTAACCTGATTTTGTCATTTACTTCAAAATACAAAAAGTCAATCGTGACCGTGACAGCTGCGAAAACTGTAGAGACCTATTGAAGGTAACCTCTACAATATACTACAAGATTATTAACAATAAATTGAAAAATACTACATAAGCCACTATTGGAAAAGAATATATACTATTGATTATGTACTTACTTTAGACAAAAACAACTATGTTAACGTGTTTTATTGTTTCATCTGGTCAATGGACCCCAAATATGAAAAAACCTCGGAGTGCTACCATTTAAAGGGGTGCGTTTTTGAGAAAGAGTTGAATTAGTCTCTACGCACTAGGGTGCATTAGGGTGAATTCTACGCGCCTTTCGTATATATGTATCAAGGAAAAGTTGTTCAAAATTAAATTTACTATTGAAATGTCACTTTCTAGAGTCAAAAATATTTTTTTTTACAAAAATTTATTCAAAAATCGAAGCAAAAAAAAAAACGAAAAAACGCTATTTTCCTTTTTACTACATTACTTTTTCCACGGAGATATAGATATAGGCATTGTTTTACAGAAAAATATTTTTTCCTTCCTATTCAAAAAATGACGTTTGGTAAAGTATTTAGGATTTATAGTTTTTTATGTTTATAGACATGTCATACGATATATACGTCATATACGTATATCATATACCAGATACGATTTTTCAAAATTCTCCACTCACCATTTTTGGCTATATTTTCCCTATTTTTTGCAAATATTCTTCTATAACTTTTTTCTACGCAGTTTTAGGTATACCTACTCAATGATACGCCAATTTTTACTGTGAAGCAATGCCTGTACTTGCAATGTCAAGTTAGCAATGAAAGGAAATAGTATTGTACATTTTTCCGAATCATAATAATATCTTTGATTTGATAATATAAGATGATAGATGTTTTGTGAGTTAAAAAAAGTATTGAGTGCATAGTAATTTTGACGACTTTTTCGAAATACCCTCTACACCTATAAATTCGTTTAAATACATGCAGTAAATAGCATTTTTTATATACTTAATTACTCATCATCACAAAAGATTAGCGTTATGTCCAAAATCGTGGTTTCCTTTTATAATAATAGTCCATTTATGACTAAAATTGACTACTGTTACAAATCTCAAAAAGCGAAATCATTCAAATATCTTCTCGAATATTGTTCAAATTTAACTGATCCCCATGACAATCTCAATATATAGTGAACAAATAAATAAAGTTGAAAATAATATCTCAAAAACAAACAAAACTTATAACTAAACACTGGGATGCCGTTTGTTGTTGGTATTAAAAATATAAAACTATTTTTACCTACTTATCCATGAGCTAAGAAGATTTTCTTATAACTATTCATTTAGCTGTTGTCATATAGCTGTTGATACGAATATCATACATTAACCACATGTTAGTTAAAGACAAAAAGACTCTGAACCAAAACATAAACCAATATTGTAAAATGTTGTTCCATATTGTGAGCCTGAAGAAGTGAATCCAGGAGAAATGAATGACGAAAAGATTCACATATCTTAAAATCCTAAATAAAGAAATTAAAATTGGAAAATCTCAAGGGGAACATAAAGGAACAGAGGGGAAGATTTTTCTAATAACTATGAATTGATAATGAATTATATAACTGTTTATACGAATACCATACATCAACCACATGTTAATTAAAGACAAGAAGACTCTGAACGAAACATAAACGAATATTGTGGAATGCTGTTCCATAGTGAGCATGAAGAAGGGAATCTAGCAGAAATGAATGACGAAAAAGAACCAGATATCTTAAAATCCGAAATAGAAACTGCAATAAAGATATTAAAATTGGAAAGTCTCAAGGGGAACACGGAATCACCGCGAAGACATGGGAGATAGGAATTAAAATAATGTTCAAACCGTGTAATGAAATTTGGAAAACAGGAAAATGGCCAGATGATTGGTGTAAGCTGACCTTAATATCCATCTACAAGAGAGGTTCACCAACTGGCTGTAATAACTACGGTACTATAACAGCCCTAATCTACCACGCAAGTGAAGTTCTCCTTACTAGGGATCAAAATCAATTCTCTTACCACAGATTCTCCAAGAACAATGTGGATATGTTCCTGGAAGAGGCACATGAGAACATATTCTCAATCTCAGACAAATTATATATGAATCTATGAGAAATCTAGAAAATTGGACCATAAAAAGTTCTGACTCACATATAACATATATATGACATATAATGGTCTTTGATATGTGGGAATATCGTAGCGTATCCTGGGCAGCACACAATCATCAACTAAAATATATTGAGGTATTTTGTACACATAGCTAGAAAAAGGCTAAGAAGAAGAAGACTGACTGAAATAGACAATCCCTACAGCTCAGAAATATCAAACGAAGAAGTAACTATAAGATGTCCAAGACCTGATGAAGTACATGAAATTTTAAAGCTATTAGATTAGAGGCACACTAAATTCCAGCTCTTACGAAGCTATTCAACAACATAATATATGAGACTGGTCACTTACCAAAAGACTGGCTACTATCAATATTCATTCCACTTTCCAAAAAACTCAACGCAGGAAATGTAAAGAACATAGATTAATTAGTTGATGTGCCATGAATGTACTCCTTACTACATATAATTCACTCGCGCCTATACACCAAATTAAAAGAATACCGAACTGAAGTTCAATTTGGATTCAGAACAGGACTCAGAACGAGGGAAGCACTTTTCAGTTTGAAAAATCTAATACAGAGACAAGTGCGATGTGTATGCATGTTTCATTGATTTCGAGAAATCAATTGACAAAGTTCTACATGAGAAACGAATCGATATCCTAAAAACATTAGGACTCAATAGTAAGGATATACCTAAGTCTGATCGCAAACTTATCATCTCACAAGAAAAAGCAGCAGTACGCTTCTAAAAGAATCCCTGGACGTAGACGTATATCCTGGCTGGTCAATCTTAGGAAATGGGCTGGCCTATCGTCAACTGATCTACATATTTCGAGTTACTATGAATAGAATAAGATGGGTTAATGTGGTCGCCAATATCTCTAGCAGTTAGGCTCCTTTAGAAGAAGCCAGAAGAAAGAAAGGTAGGGAGAGATTAGTGGTTGAAGTCGAAGTAGATGGTAAAAGAACCCGAGGAAGATCGCCACTCTGATGGTTAAATCAAATAAAGAACACCAACGGTTACTCTTTGTCTGAGGTAGCACATTGTTATTAGAAATATAGACAAATTCAGCAGGATAGACCAACTATGGGATCTACGGAGAGGGAAATGGGGAAATGTCCCCCCTAACAAGGTCCAAAGTTCAAGAAAAAATTGTTGAAACATAAAAATATATTAGTAGTGCAGTCACTGAAGGTTTTCACCTCCGATTTCGTTGAACCTCTATCGATTTTCATGAAAATTGGTGAGCAGTTAGAGGATATCTCAAGGAACAAAGCTGATATGATGTCAACTTGCGCTTTTACCCTGGGGGTGGATGCCACCCCTTTTCTGGGGTGAAAATTATTTTATTAAAAATAATCCATAGTTCGATAGAGGGACAAATTCTAAGCAAAATTTGTTATATTAAGTTATTAACATAAATCAATACTTTTTGAGTTATTAAAGATCAAAAATTTTATTTTTTGGTAAAAAATGCATGTTTTAAAGCTGTTTTTCACGTATAATTCAAAAACTATTAGCGTTTACAAAAAGTTATTCTTACCAAAATTGAAGACAATAAAAAATTGAATACACTATTCAGTCAAAGTACTAAACTAATGTTAATTCAAAGTGACTAAAGTGAGTTATGAGTTATGGGTAATTAAATGTATATTTGTACTCAAATCTAAGTATTCAAGCTTAAATAACGGGAAAACGATGCATTTTATAAAATATACCTGCTAAACACTTATCAAAGTACTTCAGAATACCTAACAAATAAGCTCCAGAAGAAGTTAATAGCATCAAAATTAAGCAAGTTATGATGAAACGAAGAGGACCCTTTCGAATTTTTTAGGAAAAAGTGAAAAATAAAACATACGATATTTCCACAATAAATTAAAATTTATGGTAATCCTTACAAAAATTTCTTTGTATTAGCATTAGTAATAATTTTAACAATTTTCACCGGTTTAGAATGCATATTTTTGAAAAAAAGATATAATTTTAAAAAATCAGAATTTTTAAAATTATCATCATTTTCATTTTCTTTTGATAATAACTATAAAAATACTCAATATACGTAAAAAATGGTAAATAACCAAATTTTAGTTTTTTCTATATGTATCAAATATTATACCATTCTTACCATTTCTGTAGGGTGAAAAATAACCGAGATAGAAACGTTTAAAGCTTAAATTTTTCTGCGAGAACCATGTAACCGTGGCCATTTAATCTTTGATTTTGAAAAAACAAAGGGGTTTAAAAGATTAAATTCAAAGCGTTTTAATAGCCTTTGGAATTACCTTTCAAACCATTTTTAGGTGAACCTGATATCTTAAAAATTAACGGAGTTATTAAAAAAACGATAACATTTTTTGGAAAATTTTTTAAAAGATAAAGTTTGAAAAATTTTTGGAGCATAAATTTTAATGCTATTAACTTGTCCGGTATATCATTTGATAGGTATTTCTAAGTACTTTCACAAATGTTTAATAAGTTTATGTTATAAAATGCATCATTTTCCCGTAATTTAAGCTTAAATACTTAGCTTTGGGTACTCGCCAAAAAAATATACAATTAATTACCTATAACTGACTTCTAGTTAACACTAAAAGGTTGTTATAGTAAGGAGTTGATTTCATTTTTATTGGTTTTAATTTTGGTAATAATAATTTTTTGCAAAAACATGCATTTTTCACACGAAAAATTAAAATTTTTGATCTTTAATAACTCAAAAGTTTTGATTTATTTTATTAACTTTATATAACAAATTTTGCTTAGAATTTGTCCCTCTATCGAACTATGGGTTATTTTTGATAAAATAATTTTCACCCCCGAGAAGGGGTGGCATCCACCCCCAGGGTAAAAGCGCAAGTTGGCACCATGTGACCTTTGTTTCTTGAGATATCCTCTAACCACTTACCAATTTTCATGCACGTCGATGGAGGTTGAACGAAATCGGAGGTAATAGCTCATATCCACCTTCAGTGACTCCACTTATAGCTGGCATGAAACTTAAATCACAGACAGACAAATTTAACCCAATAAAGACGCTAGTTAGGAAAATTAACGGAATTTAATGCATATAAGTTATTATTTACTTATGTCTTTATCTTTATCTTTTTTAAGTCTTTTGGTTGGTGTTTCATTGGAAGTTCCCCCATAAGGCAAATTTCCCCTCCCAAGGCAAATGTCTAGATACGCCACTGTTTAAAATTATATTAAAAAGAAGATAGGTACCAAAACACCTGATAAGAGCAATCAAAACTATACAGACTTAAAAAATATTACCTACGATTAAAGAGTCAAGTGAAACAGAACCATGAAAAAGACACCGAGCAAGAAAATAAGGTCTAAAATCTAAATTATTTGTCTAATAGGTATGTAAGTATAAGATTTTTCGAATGGAATAAAAAAATCTTCTTGCCATGAAATACTTATCTGTATAAATAGTGACTTAGGGCCGATTGCTCGAACGCTAATCAAGAAGTTGATTATAATCAAGTCCTCTTAACAACCATCAAATAACAAAATCCGTTGTTCGTAGCCAATCAGTTGATTGTAATCAATTATTAATTATTATTTATTAACTAACATAACAATTATTAACATAACTAATCAATTAATCTCATAACTAATCAATTATGTTTTCAGCAACCCAATCAAAGTTGACATTGACAGTTGGTGACAGTAATTAAATATTTAATAATGATTAGTTGATTCCATTTTTGATTAGTGTTCGAACAACCGGCTCTAAATCATCTATTTAACAGAAAATAAAAAGGTGATTTCAAAACTTATGACTACTAAATTCTCACTTACACTTAATATAAATTATGTACAATAAAACTGTAAATCACAAAATATTAATAAAGCCTTAAATTATGTACAAGGGTAGGTAATTGTTTACCTATCACAAATAGGTATTTTGTTTCAAAATAAAACAATTCTGTATTTCTGATTACTGGAGGGATCTGCTTTGTTTATTAAATGCTTATTCTCACTGTTAATTCTTTTGATTTGTTGTGGATATTTACCTTTTGGTCTTTTTCATTTTTCTTGTGTTGTTCATACGTGCTAAAAAAGCCTTCATTGATTCATAATTTTTAATTAGTCAGCCTTAATAAAATCAGCAAATGGCTCACTGATTGGTGCACTGATATTTACTCCAATTCATAATAAAGGTGCAACTACAAACCGTAGTATCTATGTATCAAATACTACATTACACCAAGTAAAATTCCACAAGAACAAGCAGGCTTCGTGAAAGTTAAGGGAACAAGGTGGCAACGATTATTGAAATAGCTCGAGAATGCAAAATTGCTATGGTCACTTGCATTCTGGAGTACCTAAAAGCATTTAATTGTGTAAAATAGAAAGTTTTCTGGAAAATTCTGTGCTAGAAGTTCCTGATAATCTGTCAACTGAGTGAAGAGTCTATACGAGAATAATAAACCTAGAATGAGAATTGAAAACCATAATCCCAACCATTTTAAAGACAGTAGAGGAGTTCGCCAAGAATCTATCCTGTCTCCAGGTCTCTTCAACTTCTATGGGGAATATAATATACCTACGTAGTTCTAAGAAGGAAAGAAAGAAAATACGTGGTACATAAGGACATTATAAGGGAGGCTATAAGCATCTTCACATACGTATCCGAAAGAAACCAAAAGAAACCAAAGAAGAAGTAAAACGAATGAAAAAGCGTACGGAACCTTCAACGAACTAAGGTTATCATCCAAATGGACGTCTAAGGAACTTGACAAACTACGACGAAAAGAGACCAGCAAGGCACAGAAGATCCAGACTCCAAATAGTAGGGTCTCAACCTGAAGAGTAAAACATTAAAAGGTATTCATATAATAGGAAAAGGGACTCTAAAATATAAGGATAGGTAGGTATATCAGATATATCAAATATTTACAGTCAAACAGATCTTGAGCAAATCATGGGAAGACGATATTGATGTTCACAACGTGTTTGTAGACTTCAAACAGGCATACGACTCAGTCAAAAGGAACAAACTATACTATACAGTGCGTCCATAAAGTAACGCATAAATTCATTATTTCGTAAACCGGCGATATTAAGAAAAAATCCCAAAACAGGTCGATTTTTATTTTTAAATTCCATTTTTTTAGCATATATGTCATACTAGTGACGTCATCCATCTGGGCATGACGACGTAATCGATGATTTTTTTAAATAAGAATAGGGGTCATGTGATAGCTCATTTGAAAGGGTATTCAATTCTCTATTCACTAATATAAACATTAACATATTTATTTATATAAGGTGTTCAAAAAAACAATTGAGACAAAAAGAAGAATGTATGTAATTTATTTAATTCAAAATACGTTTTACTGTTGTCAGAAAACAGGAAAAAACGTTTATTTGACAAATAAATATTGTTTTTCGCTTAAATTCAATGTTAAAGCTGCCACCCACCTGTCTCTTGGCAGTTTGAACATTTCGTTTAAACGAAAATCAATGTTTCTTTGTCAAAGAATTTTTTTTCTGTTTACTGACAGTAGTAAAATGTATTTTGAATTAAATAAATTATATATAATATTCTTCTTTTTGTCTCACTTATTTTAATTAAAAAATTGTTTTTAGAACACCCTGTATAAATAATTATGTTAATGTTTATATTATTGGATAGATCATTGAGTATCCTTTCAAATTAGCTATAACATGACCCCTATTCCCATTTAAAAAAATCATCGCTTACGTCATCACGCCCAGATAGATGACGGCACTAGTATGATGTATATGCCAAAAAATCGTAATTTAAAAATAAAAATCGACCTATTTCGGGATGTTTTCTTAAAGTCGCCGGTTTACGAAATAACGAATTTATGCGTTACTTTATGGACGCACTGTATATTGGCTGAATTGGCAATACCAGACAAGCTAACAAGACTCATTAAAGCCACAATGGATGAAACTCAGGCATGTGTACGAATACAAAACCACCGGACAGACTTTTTCAAAATTTTGCAGGGGCTAAAGCAGGGAGATGGGCTGGCCCCAACATTGTTTAACCTGGCACTGGAGTATGCGGTTAGGCAAATGCAAACTGGACGAGGAAACCTACTGACCAACCGAACGGTTGAACTGCCGCTAATGACGATAATATTATATTATGAGTAGAACATCAACAGGAGCACAAGAAACATACGCAGAGTTAAAAACACAAACAAAAATGCTAGATCTGGAAATTAACACAAAAAAAAATAAAAATAATGACTCAGACGAGAAGAAATATAGTCCCACAAAACATTATATATGAAGATGATATTGAAACGCTTGGAAAGTTTACATAACTGGGAGTAGCAATATATGCCGACGGATCAGAAGACGGAGAAATACGGAAGAGAATAACGCAGGCAAACAGCTTATTTTGCCCTCTCCCATATATTTCGGTCTAAAAGTGTCCACCGAAATACAAAGATGAGAGTCTATAAAACTTTAATTCGACCAATAACATGCTATGGTAGTGAAGCCTGGGTCCTGAAAGAAACATCCAAAAACAAACTCGACACATTCGAATGGAAAGTACTGAGGAGAATACTAGGACCTGTGAGGGAAAACGGAATCTTCGGAAGTCAATACAACAACGAACTTTATCAACTTTATAAGGAAGCACCCCTGTCAGACTTCATTAGAATACAAAGACTGCAATGGGCCGGACATGTGATGATAAGAATGGGAGAGGAAAGGCTACCAAAAAGAGCACTGAATGCTAGAATGCAGGGAAAGAGACCGGTTGGAAAGCCAAGGAAGCACTGGGAAGACACAGTAAACAGCGACGCACAAGCCCTTTTAGGAGTCCGTGTATGGAGAAGAGCAGCCACAGACAAGCAGGACGGAGCCAAAAAATAAAGGAGGCCAAGGCTCAATTTGGGCTGTAGTGCCGTAGAAGAAGAAGGTATATCAGAAAAAAATGTAAATTAAAAACACATACAGGAATGTGAGGGTACCCATTTTTTCCATAGGTACCCCAGATTTCAAAGCAGAGACGCAGAAGAAGATGGAAATATCTGGAGGAGGCCTATGTTCAACAATGGACAAATCAGGGTTGATTGATGATGATGACCACCCTAGATTGAGCAACTTCCTGAGCATTGAGGCAGTGCACCGTTAGGCACAGTTTGATTGCCAGACCTTCCAGTTGGTCAGCAGGCGAGGTAAGCAAACAGTTTGTCAAATCGGTAGTTTTGGCAGTGACTACGGTCAAGAACCTAGATCACTGGCTCGCTGGAGGAGTACCTACACAATTTATTTATGTATTCTAAATCTCTTAATAGTAAAAAGGAACGTAAAATTTATAATCAAAGCAAATAAAAAATTTGAAGAACGATTTATGGTTTACAAATCGAATCGGTCATTTTTAAAAAGTATTATGTACCAAAAAAGTTTCATTCAAGATTGCCCCTCAACAATCAAAATTTAGGATCAGTAAATTTGAACTTAAACACATACATAAAGTAGATCTTTATAAATTGGTATCACTATCGATCACTACTTATCCTAAAGGATCACTCTCAGTGTTTTCCAGTTTCATCACATGATTATTGTCTATGAAACGCTGCATCACCACAGAAGAGGGAGGTACGATGTTAGGTAAAATTGTCTGTTGCGGATTGTGCATATCGAGATGCTGCATCTGCGGGTGTTGGTTTAGAATATTCTGCTGGTGGTACGCGCCGTTAGTGACGATGTCGACATGGTGACCCTTTTCCTCTGCTCGCTTCTTGTTCTGCTTTCGCTCTTTCGCTCTTCGGTTTTGGAACCAGATCTTGATCTGCCTCTCCGACAGCCCGAGGTTCGATGCTAGCTCCGATTTTCTTCTAATGGTGATGTATTTGTTGTTAAAGGTGAATTCTTTTTCAAGTTCTATTCGTTGGTGGTCTGTGTAGACTACGCGGTATTTGTCTTTCGTCCTCGTTTTACCTGGAACAATAGAAATGGGAATAATCAGTACCTATTGTAAAAATTGCAAGGCGCGTAAAATACACTCCTGGTAAAAAAATCTGGACACTTGTATTGTGTGTGTATTTTTAATTTTTTTTAAATTTTGTGTGAACGGCCGTAGCTCAACGATATGATCACTGGCCTCATACGCCAGAGCACGCGGGTTCGAGTCCTGCCAACGAAAATCAATTTTTCATTTCTAAAAATGATACGAGCCGTTTCACCGTGCCTCGGAGAGCACGTTAAGCCGTCGGTCCCCCTGGGGCTAGTGAACATCGACACTATTAGTTACTTGAAACAGGGTTAAAGATGTAAATGGCGCCGGAACAATCCGAAAGGATCTCCCCGGCAAAAATGCCATACGATATTATTATTATTTTAATTTTGTCAGTGTATAGTGGTTTGAATGGGGAGAAAGTAAACATTAATAATAAAAAAACGTTCATTCGTAACAATCAAAACGGTTCTTGTTCAATGTTTTGAAATGATCGTGTCACTATAGAAACAAAAATTTTACCTTTGGCAAAAAATAATATAGGTACTACTTATTTACTATCAAGAGATTTTTTGCATTTTTTTAAACGCTTTTATTTAGTTCAATCTTTTGCGTCAAATATTTAGACGTTAATTTGACTGCCTTTCCTTCAATGGAAATGAATGAAATTTTGCAGACATATGGATTCGCGGGAACAATACATGAAGAGTCGATCAATTTTTTTTATGTTTATGAATTGTTTAAATAAAAAAAAACGATTTTAATGGAAAATGCTTAAATTCACTTGTTTTTTACAATGTAGAAACTTGAAACTTTTATAGATTGTAGCTAATTATATGAACTATGCATAATTTCACTTTTTACGTTATTTCTTTACGTTATGCTTCATATTATATAAACAATAAAGTTTCAAATTTATCCAGTTTCTGACCGATTTCTATCCAGTTTTCAGCGAAAAAAAGTTATGGCACCGCAGACGGACGAATGCTGCCCTTAGTATTGTCGTGAGCTTTGCGTTTGCGTAAGGACAGGCTTAAAAGCCTGCATTGAACCTGCAAAGCTTACGTTTCATTGAGCCGAGTGCGATCATTAAGGTACGTATCCATACAAGGGTGAACCCCGCTCGGTGTAGCTGCTCAAATGGATACAGCATGCGCTCCCTTACATATATCAACCGCAAACCGGTTGAAACGAAGAGTGTACGCGCCAAGCGGCGATCACCGACGTATCCACTAAGTGGAGCTACTACACCGAGCGAGGTTTATCGTTGTATGGATACGTACATTTAGACGGCTTGCGCATCGAAGAAGTGCATTGCGAGAAATTAACAGCGTCTACACCGTGCTATAGTAAAGTATTACAGGAGATGGAAATATGTACTGCGAAAACTGTAATAGTCGTAAATAATGATTTTGATTTAAGAAATGTGCGAAGAAATTACAGAAAATGTACAATGTATGTATCAAAAGTTAAAATAAATGCAAAAAAGGTATCTGATATACCTACATCCTTTTTTTAAATATGACGATATATTTTAATGTTTGAAAAGTGTAAGACTAAAAAGTAAAAAATAAAACAATATAAAAACAATTTTTTTAAGAAACGCTTTTATTTAGTTATGAGTGACTAAAAGTTAAAATATAAAAAAATCAACTAAAAAGCAAAAAATAAAAAAAATCAAACTCGACGGATAATTCGAAAAAAACGTTCGTTAAAAAATTGAAAAATCTAACACATTTGTTAAAGAAAAGCGTGGGGCGCGTCTTCATCGAATAAACGGTTTTCGCCCCACGCTTTTTGTTAACGAATGTGTTAGATTTTTTCATTATTTTAACGAACGTTTTTTCCAATAATCCGTCGAGTTTGATTTTTTTTATTTTTTGCTTTTTAGTTGATTTTTATATTTTAACTTTTAGTCACTCATAACTTAAAAACGTTTCTTAAAAAACATTTTTTTATATTGTTTTATTTTTATTGCATTTTTGATAAGTTTTACGTTTTGTTCTGATAAATTCATCTGTTTTGAGATGTTTTTCATGTCCAGGGCGCATCTGTTTTGAGATGGACGTTGAGAGTTGACTCAAATTTTTTTGCAGAAATTGCTTGAAAATAAATCAAATAATAATATTTGAGTTATCCTCCCTCTCAAAAAGGTCCGGAACATTGTTTAAATAATCAAAATGTCAAAAATTGAAGGAAAAATTCGATTTTTTTCTTCGTTTTTTGATTATAACTTTAAAAGTATTCATTTCCGAGAATAGTTGTACTGACGTAAAAGTTGCGTAATTAAATTTCCTATAACATAGAATTGGTTAAAAATTTAAAAAATAGTCACCCTAGTTGGAAAATAGCAATAATTGCGAAAAAGCCATACAAAAACAAGTATTCGCATTTTACGTTTTTCAACCATTTATGCTACACTTAGGACCTTCATATTTCACCCAGAAAAACTTCATGATACAGTAAAACAATACTGTAAATTTCATTAAGATCGGTTCAATAAATTTTGCAAAATAAATTTTGCAATCCAGCTTTCGCAAAAAAAATTCATTTTTTCAAAATGTTACAGGACTGAAAATAAAGCAGATAGCAAGTTGAATTTTTTTTGCTTATAGAAGTGTACTGTACTTTTCATTTGCAATTTTCAAAATTAAAATCGATTAATTACCACGGCGTCAGAAAATTTTTGAAATAAACAATAATTTTTGGTGCTACGCGCAGGACAGCGGTGTTCGATTCACACAAGTTGATTTCCACCAAAATTTCTTCCAATCATTATCTAATATATTATTATCTTACTCTATATTTTGTTGTATTTTAATATTTTATTTCCACAAAAATCAAACTAATTTTATTATTGTTTGTGAAATATTGTTTAAACAATTGCATATGTTTAAAAATAATAAACTTTTATTATTTAAGTTAAAATATATGAACAAAGAAAGTTTTTGCTAATAAAAGTGTTATTTCAAAGGATAGAGTATGTGTTTTTATTTTGCAATAAACAAATTTATTTATTTATATCGAAATGTAATAAAAATTAAAATGTATAAAATCATTGTCAAAGGTTATTGGAATGCCCAATCAGAGGAAACTATCCGCTGTCCTGCGCGTAGCACCAATAATTAATGTTTATTTAAAAAAATTCCTGAGGCCGTGGTGTTCATCGATTTTAATTTTGCAAAATTGCAGATGAGATGAAAGGTACAGTACACTTCTATGAGCAAAAAAAATTTCAACTTGCTATCTGCTTTATTTTCAGTCCTGTAACATTTTGAAAAAATAAATTTTTTTTGCGAAAGCTGGATTGCAAAATTTATTTTGCAAAATTTATTGAACCGATCTTAATGAAATTTAAAGTATTGTTTTACTGTACCATAAAGTTTTTCAGGGTGAAATATGAAGGTCCTAAGTGTAGCATAAATGGTTGAAAAACGTAAAATGCGAATACTTGTTTTTGTATGGTTTTTTCACAATTATTGCTATTTTGCAACAAGGGTGACTATTTTTTAAATTTTTAACCAATTTTTATATTGTAGGAAATTTAATTACGCAACTTTTATGTCAGTACAACTTTTCTCGGAAATAATACTTTTAAAGTTATAATCAAAAAACCAAGAAAAAAATCGAATTTTTCCTTAATTTTTTGACATTTTGATTATTTAAACAATGTTCCGGACCTTTTTGAGAGGGAGGATAACTCAAATATTATTATTTGATTTATTTTCAAGCAATTCCTGCAAAAAAATTTGAGTCACCTCTCAACGTCCAAATGTACTAATATTTTTACAGATGCGCCCTGGTCTATTATGTTTTTCACTGTTTATTACTGTTTTCAAATCGTGTTAAAATGACTCCAGAAAATAATGCAAACGTTGTGGCATTACAGGAAGATGGTCGCAGTATACGTTATAATATTGCAAACCATTTGAATATGTACCGTCCGTGATGCTCTTACGAAATATCGTCAGACTGGAGAATACACTAGAAGACCAGGATCAGATCAGCGACCAGGCAAAAAAAGGTGCAGAGATCAGCGTGATAAACGGTTTTTGAAAGATTTCAGCAGTACCATAGCAGTACGGAACCGCTCTTTAACGTCGAATGTTCTCGCTAGTCGTTTGTTAGAAGCTCGAGGAACTCATATTTCGGCATGAATTGTAAGAGGAGTCCTGCATTAAAGTAGTTACGTTCTCAGAAGCCAGTAAATTAACAGCAGCTCATCGAACTAATAGGATGAGATTTACGAATGATCACCGAGACTAGACTGTTCAGTAATGTAATGTTGTAATGTTTTCTGACTAGTCCCGTTTTTGCTTACGATTTCCAGACTGACGAGAACATGTATGGAGGAAACCCGGAGAACGATTTACACCTTGCTGTATTTCAGCTAGAACGCCGTTTGGTGGTGGAGGTGTTATGGTATGGGTGGGTATTTCTTTCAACGGACGCATCGAATTAATTTTCATCGAACACGGAACTCTTTCATTGCAGATAATGAAACCTAAACTAAATACTGTCGGAATTCCCGTTTTGTATTGGCTCGCTCGTAGTCCTGACATGAATCCATTCGAACATCTATGGGATATTTTAAGAAACAAGATAAAATGCCAGAAACGATTCAAAAGCTGAAAATAGCGTTGCATGAAGAATGGGAACATATACCGCAAGAACAGATTCAACAACTTATTGCAAGCAAGTATGCCTATAGACGAGGCAACGAAGCATTAAACCTAGGAGAATTTTGTGCAGTAAGATGAATCATCATGCAACTTTTTGCATTCGATTCGAGAGAGTGTCAGGCAATTTTGTGAACTAAAACTAAATTGACCTCCGGCAAAAATTTTTGTGCATGACAAAATGCATCTCGAAGAAATGGAAAATAAAAAATTTAGGACTCAGGAAATATTGACGGAAATGAGTTCAATATTTTGACTTAAGGGTTTTGGAGGTCATTAAACACGAATTTCATGACGGCGATGGTCTAGGTACCTGGTGCCCAGGGTGGAACTCGTTGCCTGGGACGACCGAATAATTCGTGGGACGATCGAATAATTCGCAAAATGAAGATTGAATCGAAAAAGTGAAAAATACGTATTCAATATTTCTCAAAAATCTATCGAATGACACTAAACACGACCCCCTGGAGGTGGGGTGGGGGTAACTTTAAAATCTTAAATAGAAACCCCAATTATTATTGCAGATTTGGATTGTTTACGTAAAAGTAAGCAACTCTTATTCGAGTTATTTTTTCGAATTGTGGATAGATTGCGCTATAATTTCCGTAATACCATAGGTAAATTATAGAAACGGTCTAATATCTCGAGAAATACACTTCCAAATAAAAAACCAAAAATACGTGTTTAATATTTTTCAAGAACCTATCGAATAACATAAAACACGACCCTCCACTTCACCCCCTGGAAGTGGGGTCAGGGGTAACTTTAAAATCTTAAATAGGAGCCCCCATTTTTTATTGCAGATTTGAATTCCTTACGTAAAAGTAAGTAACTTTTATTCGAGATATTTTTTCGAATTATGGACAAATGGCGCTATAATCGGAAAAACACTATTTATTAGCGCTATCTATCAACAATTCTAAAAAATGTTTCGAATCAGTGTTACTTATTTTTTTATAAGGAATCCAAATCTGCAATAAAACATGGGGATTCCTATTTAAGATTTTAAAGTTACCCCCCACCCCACCTCCAGGGGAGGATCGTGGTTGATGTTATTAGATAGGTTCTTGAAAAATATTAAATACCTACTTTTTGGTCTTTCATTTGGAAGTGTATTTCTCGAGATATTACACCGTTTCTGTAATTTACCTATGGTATCACGATAACTCGTTTTTCCGATTACAGCGCCATCTATCCACAATTAGAAAAAATGTCTCGAATAAAAGTTGCTTATTTTTACGTAAGCAATCCAAATTTGTAATAACAAATGGGGGTTTAAAGTTACCACCCCACCTACAGGGGGTGGAGTGGGGGAGGTCGTCTTTAGTGTCATTCGATAGATTTTTGAAAAATATTGAACACGTATTTTTCAGTTTTTCCATCCAATCTTCATTTCGCGAATTATTCGATCGTCCCGCGAATTATTCGATCGTCCCAGACGACGAGCTCCACCCTGGGCACCAGGTACCTTGGAGACAATCGACGTCATGAAATTTGTTTTCACTGACCTCCAAAACCCCCAAATATAAAAATTGAACTCATTTCCGTCAATATTTCCTGAGTTCTAAATTTTTCATTTTCCATCTATTCGAGGTCTTCTTCTTCTTGACTGGCTTTACAACTCGGGGTGAGTCTTCGCCGCATCCACTATGGCCCTCCATCGTCTGCGATCTTGCGCTTCGATTTGCCATTGTTGTACCCCAATCCTAGATAGATCGGTTTCAACATCGTCCTTCCATCTTTTTCTGGGACGGCCCACTGATCTTCTACCGTCTGGTCTCTCGAAGAACACTGTCTTTAGCACTCTGTCTTCCTCTGATCTTACTACATGACCTGCCCATCTTATCCGATTAGCTTTTATATGTCTGACGATGTTTTCAGTACCATATAGAGTCACCAATTCAGCATTGCGGCGCCTTCTCCACTCTCCTGTCAACTCATCTCTTTGAGGACCAAATATCATTCTGAGGACTTTCCTTTCAAATATCAGCAATTTATTTATTTCTCGCTGATGTAGAGTCCATGTTTCACTCCCATATGTAACAACTGGGCGAATAATTGACATGTACAGTCTTAATTTAGATTGTCTTTTCAGAAGCTTAGATCTTAATAATGATGATAGGGAGTATAATGCTCTATTTCCCGCAGCTATTCTTGCTGAGACCTCTTTTTCTATGTGATTGTCCTCTGTGATTACTGCTCCCAGATATTTAAACTCTTTCACTACTTCAAAGTTGTGGTCATTAATAGTTACGTTCTGCCTAACTCTTGATCTTGGATTTTTGGTCACCAGCATATATTTCGTCTTCTCTTCATTTATTCGAAGGCCCAGGTTACCTGTTTCCTCCTCGAGCTGTGAAAACACCTCTCTTACGTCTCTTGTAGAATGAGTGACTGCATCTAGATCATCGGCAAAGGCCAACAATAGTTTTGATCCTCGATTTGCGAATCCCCCTGTTAGTTCAGACGATATTTTACTTATTGCGTATTCTAAAGCCAAATTGAATAGCAATGGTGATAAAGGGTCTCCTTGTCTAAGCCCTGATGTTATACTAAATGGCATCGATGTTCTGTTTCCTAACTTTACCTGTGCATATGAGTCTGCCACGCACATTTGAGTGAGCTGCACTAATTTTCTTGGTATTCCCATTTCTAGCATTGCTAGCCATAGTCTGCTTCTTTTTATCGAGTCATATGCTTGCTGGAAATCTACGAAGATTTGGTGTACATCTCGGTTGAATTCCCAGTTTTTTTCTACTATTTGTCGGATGGTAAATATTTGATCTATTGTTGACCTTCCACTTCGAAAGCCGCATTGGTAGTCGCCTAGAATATCTTCCGAATACGGAGTGAGTCTCTTTAGTAAGATAATTGATAGAATCTTATACGCTGTACTAATAAGCGATATGCCTCTGTAGTTTCGGAATTGCTCTTTATTTCCCTTCTTATGTATGGGTATTATAACGCTTCCATTCCATTCTCTAGGCATTTTCTGCTGTTGCCATACTCTGAGAATAATGTCATACAATTTTTGATGTAAAACGTTTCCTCCTTTTTTTATCAATTCTCCATTTATACCATCATTTCCTGGTGCTTTGTGATCTTTAAGAGATGCTATTGCATTCTTTACTTCTTGGAGTGTTGGTGGTGGTATTTCCACATCTGCAGAATGAAATGTAGTCTCTGATTCCTCCATTCGAGGTGCACTTTGAAAATGCATTTTCTCATGCACAAAATTTTTTGCCGGAGATCAATTTAGTTTACAAATTTGCCTGACACTCTCTCGAATCGAATGCAAAAAGTTGCATGTGGATTCATCTTACTGCACAAAATTCCTAGGTTTTGGACTTTGCAGATGTAGGGGAGGTAATATCCGATACTAAACCTAAAGAACAGCCATCTGTGGGGAATTAAAATTTTTTTGACCAGGTGTGTAATATGATATAGTCAGTTAGACTATTGAAATAATGCATCTTAAATCATCCACATTTATGAAATACTAACATATAAATAGATTTTTTCATAGAAGTGTCATAAGTTTTGATTGATATGTGTGCAGAATGTCATCACTGTGTTGATTTCTGAACAAATTCGTTTAAGTATATCCCAGTTCACTTCATTAATGTTTGCTTCTGCTTGTATCCTCCATTGTCTATCACATTATAATACAATTTCTATGAATCGTGAGTGTCTAAATGTCGCAAGTAAAACAAATATATTAACAAACACATTTTGTTCCTACCTGACACACTTGAGTAATTACATTAATTCATTTTATTGCAATTATTTATTTGATAATATAAATATTATTTAAAACCGATCTAGATGGCAATTGTTGCATGACCTATGTTGACATATATACAGAGTGGACAAAAATTATGGATACGCTTAATTATCTCTGAAACGGATGGTCCGAATTCGCCTATTCTGCAGTACGGAGATTTCAAATTTGGGGCCTGCAATGTTACCAGATTTACCATTTTTCTGATATATTACCCACTTTGGTTTTTTAGACACTCTGTATGTTGCCTGAATGAAACAATATGGAGAAATAAAAACATCGGAAAAGAAGTGAAAGGCAGAATTTACAAAACAGTCATCAGACCAATAATGACATACGCGACAGAAACACGACCTAATACAGAAAGGACAAAAAGAATGCTAGAAACAGCAGAGATGAAAACATTGCGAAAAATCGATGGTAAGACGCTGTGGGATAGAGCTAGAAGTGCAAATATACGAAGGAGATGCAAGGTGGACAACATTACTAACTGGGTGAAAAGCAGAAGAGTAGAATGGAACGACCACATAAGCCGAATGACAACAAATAGAGTAGTAAGGACGGCGAGAGACGGTTCCCAAATAGGAAGACGATCAGTGGGAAGACCACGAAAAAGATGGAATGACAACTTACTGGAGGCACATTGAAAAACAGACAGAGTAATGTCTATATAAAAAGAAGAAGAAGAAGAAGAGGTTTTTTAGACACTGGGGTGTATTCTGTAACATTTCCGTTAAATTTAAGAGGCCTCTAAAATTTAACTTTTAACGGTCCTCTAAAACTTTTCGGTTAGATTGTCATTCTGTAAACACATATTATAGAGGAACGCTAAAATAATATTATTTTAGAGGAATCCTCTAAAAGGTTTTGGAACAAATACGGCAACGTCGCACGTTGATCGTTTTGAACTACTTTTAACCTAGAAATTGACCGAAAACTGACTGTTAGAGGCCAAAAATCATAAGAAGAAGAAGAAAATGACAGTTTCCTAGAAAATAATACTTATTATATTTAATTATTTTTTAGTAAAACTCATATTTTCCAATTAAACATTTTTATTTATAAAGTTATACATTAAAATATTGCTGAAAAAATGCATATCTTATTTTTTCTTCTCCCCTTCGACACTAATTTTGGTCAAATGGTCTATTTTCAATAACATTAAAGTCATCTTATTAATCTGCATCTGGTTATGAACCTTCTGAAACTTTACCTTTGTAATCATTCAGGGCCTATTTTACCACTAGGCCCGTGAGGCACCTGCCTCGGGCCCACATTTTAATGAGGCCCGAAAAGAACACCAAGAAAAATTTGCAATAACAAAATAAATTTTCAAAATTCTTTCATTTTACAAACAGGAAACGATAAATTATGATTCCACTGTTGATTTTCATGCGACTTCACCCGTCACAAGTACATCTCCGTCATCTCCTATAGAAAACAATATTGTCAATGACTCTTTTCCTAGCGATATAGGGGATTGGCCAAAACATTTAAATCTGAAATTTCAACAATATTTTATAAATAATCGACCGAATTAATATATTTATAAAATTAGTGAATGCGACATTTGCGATGTTTTATAAAATGAAACCTAATGTAGCCGTGTTTATTGTTATGTTTGTAAACTGATTTCCACGAAAATTGTTGTTCTTCTAACTTTCGATGGGTATAATGACTGGAAAAATATCAATAGGACACTTATTCATCATAAGCGATCTTCTGAACATATTTCATCAATTGGTACATTAGTCCAGAGAAGTAGTAGAGCAGGACAAATTGTTACATTAATGGAAAAAAGTTGTTTCGAAAAAAGGAAAATTGGAGAAACGTACTTCTACGAATAATAGCAATTATTAAATTTTTGTCCAAGAACGGTCCATCCTTTTATGGTTCAACAACTAAATTATTTACAAAAGGATATGACATATATACCGTGTGTCAGTGCCGGTTTATCCACTGGGCGCTTGGGGCGGGCGCCCAAGGGCCCGGGCCCTGGAAGGGCCCGAAGGGCCCCGTTCTTTTTGATAAAAGATTATAAAAAAATAAAATCGCTAAATAATGTACATATTTTCCGAAAATAATCTCATACGCAGATACGCCAATACACTGCATATACGAACTATGATAACTTTTAAACCAAAGAGTGATTTTTGCAAATTATTTTCAATTGAAAAAAATATTTTAACTGATTTTGGATATACCGACTGGAAACATTTGACAATTTTGCATCACATAGAACGCGAAGCCGACTATTGGGTAAAGGTCATAAGAAGAGTTGTTGCAACCATTAAATTACTTGCTTCTCAACAACTAGCTTTCCGTGGATTCAATGAGGATTTAACGAGTAGTCATAGAAGCAATTACTTAAGTTATCTTGTATACTTGGCTAAATTTGACAACTTTTTAGCTGAGCATTTACAGCGGTATGCGAATACAGGTAAAGGTTCAGTTAGCTATCTGTCTCACCAAATTTGAAATGAATTCCTGGAAGTGATAAAAACAAAACTTGTAGAAACTTTTATACAGGAAATTGAAGAAGCCAAATACTTCTCTATAATTGTAGACTCTTCTCCAGACACCAGCCATCAAGACCAGCTTACTTTTATCCTCTGGTATGTAAAGGACTATACGGTAGTTGAGAGATTCTTTGGTTTTATTCAGTTGGAGAGACACACCGCAGAGTATTTAACAGATGTAATTATAAACAAATTAAAAAAATTAGGCTTAGATATTGAAAATTGTCGAGGACAGACCTATGATAATGCCGCAAATATGTCGGGTCGTTACACAGGGCTTCAAGCAAGAATACGAGCATTATCATCAAGCGCTATTTATGTCCCGTGTGTGAATCATTCTTTATATATCAGTGAATTTTGCTTGTGAATCCAGCTTGGAAGCAACTGGGTATTTCAGCACTGTTCAAAGTATCTATACGATTTTTGTTCGGCTTCTCCTCAAAGGTGGAATTTACTGAAAGAAAGCAGCAAATGTTGTGTAAAAGGATTAATTGAAACTAGATGGTCCGCTTTAAATGCGTTACTTAAAAACTATGTATCCATCAAACATATTTTTTTTCCAGTTAAGTAATAATAGAGATGAAAAATCAGCAGTTAGAAATGAAGCCAAGACTTTGAGACAGCTCTATTGACATTGATTTGGGCAAGAACGAGTGAATGCAACAAGCAAAACGTTAGACACTGTGGAATTGAACGTGTCAATTGGAGTAAAATTAATGGCATGTCTTTTGAGCTTTGTTGGAGACGTAAGAAATAAGTTTAGCGAAATTGAACAGGAAGCGAAAACTTTCTTTCGCGAAGGCGAAGATATCTCAAACATCTACTATACAACTGACGTTCAAAGAATAAAGAAAAGAAAAACATTTTTCGATGAAGCAGGTGAAAGTCAAACAATTTTAAAGGGGCAAGAGAGATTCAAAATTGAAGTGTTTAATGTTATATGCGACAATATTCCTCAACATCTTTTAAAGTGAATTGAATGCTACAAGGATGTAACATCAGCTTTTAAATGTTTTTTACTCTAGATAAGGAAGAAGTCAAGACGTCAATTAATACTTTATGCGAGAAATATAAAAACGATGTTGATGAAACCAAAG
Organism: Diabrotica virgifera virgifera; assembly: GCF_917563875.1. Lineage (NCBI taxonomy): Eukaryota > Metazoa > Arthropoda > Insecta > Coleoptera > Chrysomelidae > Diabrotica > Diabrotica virgifera. Next base: position 24,586,450 of record NC_065445.1, on the reverse strand, counting down.
AGAACTTGCATAATGAAATTACCCATTTTGTAACTTTATGACAAAATTTGAATAAACATATAATTTATGAAAAATTTAATGTCATCCAGGATGTAAAGGCAACTTTTCCCAATATTTTAACTTTACTGCAAATTTAGGCTAATAAAATCTAGACGCATTATCACTATTGTATATAAAGAATTAAGAACTGGAGAAACTTAATTGTGATAATATTATATGGCAGTTTGCGAATGCCAAGTCAAGAAAAAAAGTGATTTAATTTTTGTCTTTATGAATTTGTTAGAATATGTTTTTTTGTTTGTCATGTGTTGTTTTGTGGAACTTTCTGTTTTTAATTTATGTTTTTAAATGTATTTTTTGGATTATTTTTTAAGTTTGCTATTCTTCTTGCTTGTTTCAAAAAAATTATTTTATGGATTTTACAATAAACTTTTATAATTAGTGCATGTGTTTTCTTGTTAAAAACTGACAACGAATAGCAATGAAGGGGGCCCCTAAACTTCCAGCGCCCAGGGCCCGAAATTAGGTTAAACCGGCACTGCCGTGTGTCGAATTTAAGATGAAGACAGCCCTATATTTTGGCTATCAAAATAAATACAGATTTGAGGTTTTGCACAGTCATACAGGTTAAATATTCACATTTTTTAAGATACTCAGCTGAAATTTAAATTTCAAACGCAGCCTACTGCGACTCCACAAACAGGGTAAATTTTCGATATTTTACTTCGCATTAGAGATATCGGAAAAAATTATTTAAAAAAGTGGTTCCAAATATTATTCTAACCCCACATACTAAATTTTATGACAAAATTCGCACTTTTAGTTTGTTCATTATTTATAGCCAGGACCCTAAAACTTAAAATTGGGTGGCCCGAGATGCATCTCGGGACAGCTGAGATGATTTTAGGGTCATGACTACGAATACTGAAAAAAATGTGGATATTGCCATGCAATTTGGTATGTGGGGTTAGAATAAGATTTGGAAGTACTTTTTCAAATAACTTTTTACGATATCTCTAACGCGGAGCAAAATATCTAAAACTTACGTTTGTGGAATCGCAGTAGGCTGCGTTTAAAATTTTATTTTCAGCTGAGTATCTTAAAAAATGTGAATATTCAACCTGTATAACTGTGCAAAACTTCAAATGTGTAGTTATTTTGATAGCCAAAATATAGAGCTGTCTTCATCTTAAATGCGACACACTGTATTTAAACAATGTATAATTGTTTAAATAAATTTTATTTATTGTTAATAAACAATATAATCTGGTGCAACTATATTTCTATTAAATAATTAATTCATTTAAAAGAGGTATTATTATTATTATTAAATCATATTTAGGGGCCCGAAAATTGTGTAGTGCCTCGGGCCTGATTTGAAGTAAGATAGCCTCTGTAATCATTTGGTACGTTTTGTAAAGTTCCACAATAACTTTAAATATTTTAATTGCTTTGACAAACATCTTTGACTTCCAACACTTTTTCAATAACATTTCTAGGTACTTAGGTAGGTATTACCTACTTCCTTTGAAATGGTAATTGTAGTTATTTACCTTCAGGTCAATTATTTACTTTGTGTTTATGTTGTAATCTGAAATCAGCTCTACAAAAAGAAACAAACATTTGAATTTTGTTACTTATAGGTGTAGTGTGTCAATTGTAAAGTAAAAATGAGACTTACCTTTCATTATTATTTATTAAGTACTTCTTCACCAAATACATTATAAAAAGCCATTTTCCATTTTTAAATATTTATCTCCAGTATAATACAAGAATAACAAAGTACTATTCATACAAACATAACCCAACAAAAATAATCAAACCACATTTAACGGACTGCTAAAAATTTAGCGGGTACGTTTTGACATCCTCTAAAATATTTTTATTTAGAGGGAGTTTTAACGGTTTAGGTTATGATTTTAACGGATGTATGATTTACAGAATACCAAAATATTTTTAGCGGGCGCTAAAATTTTAGAGGCCACTAAAATTTAACGGAAGTGTTACAGAATACACCCCACTCTGTATGTTGTATTATAATTGGATCTTCACTTCAATATGAGTTCAACCTCAATCATATATCTTCACCACCATCACTTGGTATTTTATCTAGTCAAGAAGGTCTTAAACAAATTGTCAGTGGCAAATAGTTTTGAATTATCTAATTTAGTAAATATAGAATGCTGTGATTTTACATTAATTCATAAAACTAACAATAGCTTGACGTTTATTGAAAAGTTTTGTAAAATAAATTAAATTAGTAACTAAGGCTGACAGTTGTTTTATGAGTTCTTAAAAGCTCTAGAATAAAAACTGTTTTTTGAATGAAAAAGAGCCAATTACTGCTTTAATGATAAGGGCATAAGGCAATAGAAAGAGATCTTACAGTGAAGTAATCAACTTGTTTAACGATACTTTCCCAAACCAATCTCCCTCGACTCCCTCCCATCCAGAAGACGATGGTACAAAAACTTGTAAACCGGTTTGAGGAAACTAAAGGAGGAAGGAGTAAAAGAACAGGTAGGCCAAAAGCTGTTTTTCTTTATCGAATGAATCATACGGTTTTTAGAAGTCAACCAAAGTCACAACAAAATTTTTGATATTGATTTAGTATAAGGAACTTGACTTTCCAAAAAAAAAACTAATTAATTTGATATGGATGTGTATGGAAGGGTTACTATGTAAGGTGAGAGTTAGGTAATAATACTCCTCCATTGTTTATTTGAAATAAACAATGGACAAGGAGATGCACTTTCACCACAACTCATCAACTAAGGTCTGGAACACATAATGGAAGTGCAAGAATCGAAACACCGACTGCAGTATTCCATTGTATTCCATTTTATGTTATTCCATTTATGTTACTGGTTATCAGAGCCGGATTTAAGGCAGTGGAGCCCCTGGGCAGAATTGGTGTGGGGACCCTACCTCCTACCATTAAAAAAATGTTGATCTACTTTTATTAGAGCTTTATTAGATCTATTTACTATTATAATAAGCTATTGATTATATTCAAAATAAGAGAGCTAAAAGGAACTACAACGTAACAGGATTTTATTGTCTCATATTGTCAAAGGATGTCTAAATTTGACAAAAACCGCGGAGTGCTACCATTTAAATTGGTGCGTTTTTGAGAAAGGGGTGAATTAGTCCCTAGGCACAGGGTGAATTAGGGAGAGTTCTATGCACTTATGGTACAAACACGTCTACAGTAAAATTGTTCTAGGTTAAATTTTCTATTGAAATATTACATTTTAAAGTCAAAAATATTTTTTTTTACAAAAATATATTCAAAAGAAAAGCAAGAAAAAAACACGAAAGAAAGCAATTTTGTTTTTTGCCCCATAACTTTTTTCCACAGGAATATAGGTATAGGCATTGCTTTAGCAAATAATAACTTCCATCCTTCCTCTTTAAAATAAAGTTTGGTAACAGTCTCTAGGATTTACAGTTTCCGAAATAGAATTTTCCAAAGTTCGTCACTCACAGCATTTTTGAGCCATTTTCCCCATTATTTCGCAAACATTGTTCTGTAACTTTTTTCTACGCATTTCTAGGTATATGCAATGGTACATTTAGTAGAAAGAGAAGTCAATTACCTTTAAAATGGTCTATTGTATAAGTTTACACAACTCTTTTTAAGCAAGTTATGCTTTTTCAAGGTTTTATACTTTTAATGATTTTTGATATTTGTAATATTATTTAAGATATTAAATAAGATATTTAATTTAAGATATTTAATAAGATATTAAATATCTTATTATGACTTTTTTTCTTGTACATTTGGATATATACATTGTGAAATAAAAAAGCTTATTTTCTTTACTTTAAAATGGCGTATTACAAAAAAATTCTAGGACTATTTTTAAACAAGATATCCGTAGGATATCCAAGAGGGTATCCGTAATTTAAAAAAAAAATTAAATTTTTTTTATTTTTTTCAATTAGAAGAATATAATTGCATATTATAACATACCTACTTTTTAATTCGAAATAACTTTTCTTAATAACACTTTGCGATATTGTGAAACTAAAAGGTACTTTACTCTTGAGTGAAATTCATATTTTTTAACATATCTCGTACACTATTGATAAAATTTTATATCTGATGATTGCATCTTAGGTTTTAGACTATGCATAGCATTTTATAAAGAATATTTTTTTTTCATAAAGTTAATAATAAAAAAGTTTTCCATATGGTTCCAACTTAGTGGGACCTATTGCATGTGTATTATATGTCACATTTTAAAAAAGCATATTTTGTTTAAAAATAGTCCTAGAACTTTTTACATTATACCATTTTAAAGTAAAGAAAATAAGCTTTCTTTTTTATTGTACAATGTATATACCTAAATATACAAGAAAAAAAGTTATAATGGGAAATTTAAAAATAATCGAAAATATATCAAAAATCATTAAAAGTATAAAAGTTTGAGGAACCATATCTTGCTTAAAAATGGTCATACAGCCTGCTACAATAGACCATTTTAAAGTTAATTGACTTTTCTTCATATTAAATGTAACATTGCATATACCTAAATCTACGTAGAAAAAAGTTACAGAGCAATGTTTGAGAAGTAACAAGGAAAATGGGCCAAAATCACTGTGAGTGGCGAACTTTGAAAAATCATATTTTGGAAACAGTACATCATAGAGACTTCTATAAGTCGTCATTTTTAAGAAGAAGGATGGAAGTTTTTTTTCTGTGAAGCAATGTCTATACCTATATCCCCGTGAAAAAAAGTTATGGGGCAAACAACAAAATTGTTATTTTTCGTGTTTTTTTCTTGTTTTTCTTTTTAACATTATTTTTGTAAAAAAATATTTTTGACTTTAAAATGTGATGATTCGATAGTAATTTTAACCTGTAATAATTTTCCTGTAGACGTGTTTCTACCAAAAGTGCATAGAACTCACAGTAATTCGCCCTGTGCCTAGGGACTAATTCGCCCCTTTCTCAAAAACGCACCCATGTAAATGGTAGCACTCCGCGGTTTCTTCAAATTTAGACGTCGATTGACCATATGAGACAATAAAATCCCGTTAACGTTGTAGTTCCTTTCTACAATACATAATCAATAGCCTATAAGAGCTGTAACTTGTTACAGTAAAATATTAAAAATAAAGTAAGATGTATGGTTAAAGTCCGGGAAGTTTTCGAGATATTTTAATTGAAAATTTCTTGATTATATGGGACATATCTAGTTGCATCAAGACATCGTTGCCAATGCTCATTATAGAGAGATGATTCAAACACTGTTGGCCCATCATAGACCGAAGTCGATTTTTAATTAACTTAAATTTTGAGAATGATCTCTATCCACTGCAGTTAGTTAGCTTCAGAACTAAATATAAACAATGTGTCAACTCAACATTTGAAAAAGCATCATTCATATTCTTTTCTTTTAGCAGTTCGTATATTTGAAGTTCTTGGCTTATATTTGATGAGCTGATTTCCTTTTTAAATGCATTGAAGAATCTTACCAACTGTACCAGATGGACACATAAATTTTCATCTAAATGTTGGCAAGCTTTAGTGAGTGAGCTTCAATTTCATTGAGAATTAAATTTTCCAATTTTCCAAAATTATGTTAAAATCCAAAATTGGAATGAATTAAGTATACAGCGTGTCTACTTAAGTTGGAAACATATGGGAAAATTTTTTGTTATGCATTTTACGAAAAAAAGTTATTCTTTATAAAAAGTTCTGCATGCTCTAAAACCTAAGATTCAATCATCAGATATCAAATTTTCTCAATATTATACGAGGTATGTCAAAAAATATGAACTTCGTTCAAGAGTAAAGTACCTTTATTTCTCTCAATATCGAAAATTCTTATTATGAAAAGTTGTTTGGAAATATAAACTAAGATCAAATATGCAATTACATGGTTCTAATTGGAAAAATATATTTTCCAAATTTTTCTCAAATTTATTGATACTAACTTCGTTTTTATTTATTACACATACGATAACTCTTTTATTATTACTTTTACGAAAAAAAGGTATTCTTTATAAAAAGCTCTGTATGTCCTAAGGCCGAAGATGCAACCATCAGATATCACATTTTATTAATTTTATACGAGGTATGTCAAAAAATATGAATTTCATTCACGAGTAAAGTACCTTTATTTTTCACAATATTGAAAACGGCTATTAAAAAAGTAGTTTAGAATTAAAAACTATGTTTCGATATGCAATAACATCCTTCTAATTGAAATATTGTGAAATATAAAGGTACTATAATCTTGAGCGAATTTCATATTTTTTGACACACCTCGTATAAAATTAATAAAAGTTGATATATCATGGCTGTGTCTTAGATTTTGGACCATGCAAAGCTTTTCATGAAGAATAACTTTTTGTCATAAAATGAATAATAAACGAGTTATCATATTTGTAATAATTAAAAACGATGTTGGGTATCCATAACTTTGAGAAATTTTTTTTCCATTTAGAAGCATGTAATTGCATATTTGATCTCAGTTTTTAATTCCAAACAACTTTTTATCATAAGAATTTTCGATATTGACAGAAATAAAGGTACTTTATCCTTGACCGAAATTCATATTTTTTGACATACCTCGTATAATATTGAGAAAATTTGATATCTGATGATTGAATATTAGGTTTTGGGGCATGCAGAACTTTTTATAAAGAATAACTTTTTTTCGTAAAATTAATAATAAAAAAGTTTCCCATAGTATGTTTCCAACTTAAGTAGACACGCTGTATAGACAGCCTCTGAGTTAAAGAGGTAATGAAGTGATCTATTATAGCGATGAAATTTTGAGTTCTAAACTTCTCTGATGTTCTCATATCTTTCGAAATTGTCACGTCTTGACTGTATAATTTATTTAAGTGATCTAAGTGCTGCCACTCCTGAATTAAGGTCAATATTTGGATCTTGAAGAATACGACTTGTGCTGTTTGTCTTCCCTAATATCCTCTCTGTTTCCAGTAAACACATTCGATTATAGGTATACAAACCATTTGCAATGCTATGAATTTTAAATTGTTGCTCATAGACTTCCGAAATTTTGGATAATGCTCCTTTAATCTGATTATAACCTTTAAATAGACCTTTTGCGGCATTACCTCCATGACCATCAAGTAGTATTTGCTCTTTTAGGAACAATAATATTTTTGCCACGGTCTGCGTTGCTGTCGCTTAAAAACGCATCTTCTAATCATTCTGTTAACAAATTGTATATATATGTAGAGGAAGTGAAAAATACATATACTTAGTTAGTTCTTCTAAGAAATTAAAGAATCCTGTGCTATGCTAATACATGATAGATAACAGTCAGTTGCAGCTTTTGAAACTAAATTTAGAGAGTGGGCGACACAAGGAATCCACAACTCCACGTATCCAAACGTGGGTGCTCCGTGCTAGGTCTAGCAGCTCCACATAGTGGATACGTTATTGCTCGCCCCATGGCGCTCACCCCCTTTGATTCAACCGATTTGCGGGATATATGTAGGGGAGCGCATGCCGTATCCATTTAAGCAGCTACATCGAGCACGGAGCACCCACTTATGGATACTTAATTTTTTGTTTTATAATTTCAGCCTGAACACTATTGTATTTCCACCGTTAAACTGACGCATTAACGTAGGACAGTCTCCTGCAGTTTTTCAAATCGATATCATGTTCTTGCAAAAATGTCATTATAGAATTAAATATATCTTCTACTTTATGACCGCGATTTGGCAAAAATATGGTAAACCTTTCAACAGGAATGAAACTTTCTATATGTAACGAAATATCACAGTTAATTGATTGGTATGAATTGAATAATATTTTGAATAAACTACTTCATTTAATACGTTTTGACCTATCGGATGTACCTACCTACAATTTCCTTACATATGGTTGATGAAAGATAGTTGACATGTCCGCTTCCAGGATTTGAATATTTATTAATATGGTGCTTCAAAAATTGATCATATTCAGCTAATAACTGGAGTATTTCAAAATACTTTTCATTTTGTGATGAACTCGACAACTACTCATTTTTTCTGCGAAATGCTAAATTTCGTTCACAAATAAACTTTATAACACTAAAATTAGTCTTTTGATTATTTTTCAATAATTCTTTATTGCTTCGGTCTGTTTTGCTATTTCAGTATCAATACGCCCGATTCTTTCGTGTGCTTTAGACATTTCGTGATCCATAAGCCTACTATCTGCATGTTTCCAATCACAAAATCCTCTGTGACTAAAATGTGTACGAACACTAGATAACAATTTACAAACGAAGCAATACACTCACCCGGTGGAAGGTGAAAATGAATAATGTATTATATTATCACTCCTACGATCCTTCATTTTATACTTGACATACATTGTCGATGTCGAGTTCCGGTATCTCCTGAAAATATCTGTTTAAATGAACCTCTTATGTTTGAGGCTTTGTAGGGTCCCCCGAAATGTGGTGGCCCCGGGCAGCTGCCCAGCCTGACCCCCCCCCCCCCCCTTAAATCCGGCCCTGCTGGTTATTGGTTCATTCACAATGATACATGTAACAAGAAAATATATAAAAACAATATTGTTGGTTATATGTTTCATTGTCTTTCTATTTTTTTGTTTCATAATTTTAGTTATATTTTATGTATTTTCTTTGATAATATAATTTAAAATAAACTTATTACTTCGGTTCTTTCTGAAATTTTTCTGTCCTCTATTATATGTAGAACAGTAGTTCCGTCCCTGTACCCGTACTACCACATTAATTTTAGATCTGTCAAGCATTCTATTGAAAATTAATATCCGTACAGCTCCCAGACTTGTTGTGACAAAATAATCTTTCATCTTTGACTCGAGTTGTCAGGACTCGTGACTAAAAGCCGACACATTCATTTGTGCGGGCCCATGTTAACATCTGTGTTGACAGGCATGCTCTGATAGTAGCGAATGGATGATGAATACACACAAGAACCACCCACAGACCATGGTTATTGTCTACCTAACCCAATATGAACCATTTTTTGTGTTAACCAACATTTCGGAAATGGAGGACACATGTTCAATGTTTGTCAATATTTTCCGATTTGTTACAGATTTGCTTGGTATGGGGTGTTTTGTAATTTGCAATGGGTACCTATTGATTGAGCAAAATATTTTAAGTGACAGTAAAGAAAAAAGTTGAATTATTACTCACCAGGATCTAGATAGAAGACGATGATTTTCAAAAAACAGTAGTTTAGACATTTACCAAATAAGATAAAGAGGCGTGTAATTCAGTTAAAAAGGTAGGATGAAGTTAAAGGAAAATAATATACAGTGCGTTCATAAAGTATCGCATAAATTCGTTATTTCGTAAACCGGTTACTTGGAAAATTCCCGAAACAGGTCGATTTTTATTCTTAAATTACGGTTTTTTGGCATATATATCATACTAGTGACGTCATCCATCTGGGCGTGATGACGTAATCGATGATTTTTTTAAATGAGAATAGGGGTCATATGATACCTCATTTGAAAGGGCATTCAATTCTCTATCCAATAATATAAACATTAACATAATTATTTATACAGTGTGTTCAAAAAACATTTTTTAAATTAAAATAAGTCAGACAAAAAGAAGAATATAATGTAATTATTTAATTCAAAATACATTTTACTACTGTCAGTAAACAGAAAAAAATTTTATTTGACGAATAAACATTGATTTTCGCTTAAACGAAATGTTCAAACTGCCAAGCGACAGGTGGGTGGCAGCTTTAACATTGAATTTAAGCAAAAAACAATATTTATTTCTCAAATAAACATTTTTTTCCTGTTTTCTGACAACAGTAAAACGTATTTTGAATTAAATAAATTACGTACATTCTTCTTTTTGTCTCAATTATTTTAATTAAAAAAATGCTTTTTTGAACACCTTGTATAAATAATTAGGTTAATGTTTATATTAGTGAATATAGAATTGAATACCCTTTCAAATGAGCTATCACATGACCCCTATTCTCATTTAAAAAAATCATCGATTACGCCATCGCGCCCAGATGGATGACGTCACTTGTTTGATATATTTGCCAAAAAATCTGAATCTATAAATAAAAATCGACCCGTTTCAGGATTTTTCATTAATGTCGCTGGTTTACGAAATAATGAATTTATGCGTTACTGTAGTGTATTGTGTAACTTAAACATTCCAATGACCTGAAAGAAAAATTATACCTACAGGGTGATTCTTTGGTAGTTCCAATTAAACGTTTTTATTAGAGAACCTTGATATAATTAATATATGAAAAATTAGGATATGATGGCAATTTTACATATGCCCATTTATTCTAAAATATTTAGCACTTTCGATTATACCGGAAGTTTACTAAAACTTCAATATTTTAAATATGATATGCTCTTGAGAATTTTCTCAATATAAGATTATGCTACTCCATACTGAGTGCTATACAGGATAACGCTCCCAATTGACCAATTTTATTATGAAACAATGTCCCTTTGACCCCTGTGTCTTGATAAAGCTAGAGGGAATAACCAAAAGATACAGTACCAAAAGAAACCATAGAACGAAAGAATAAGTCCCCAAGCATAAGGATTGATAGAAGAGAGGAAAATGCAAAGTAATAGAAGCAAAGAACATCACGAAGTTCGAGAGATAAGTAAAATAATACAAAAATCTATTAGGACGGAGAACCGAAAGCATGAATAAATCCAAAACACGGTTGAAGATAACGAGAGCCTCAAAGTTCTCAAGAGAAAATTAACAAATGGCTAAAAATGAATAAGAAAATTAAATGATAAAGATGAACTAAATCACCAACAGAGAAGAATTATTACTGAGGATGGTAGAAGATTTTTATATAGAAGTAGACAAATCATGATTAGAAACTAACAGAAAAGTTAGAAAATTCGGGAAAAAGATTACCAAACAAGGATTGTAATTAATGCCTGATATATCAACAGACGAAATAAAGAACGCTCTAAAGAAAATAAAACGAAAAAAAACTCCAGGCATAATCATTATGGGAGATGTAGCGTTGCAGCATTTTTGCTTTTATACCAAAGAACAGTGCCGGATTTAGGGTACTTGCGGCCCTAGGCCAAATTACCCAAAACAAAACTAGCCAAACTAGACAATCTAGTTTTTGATTATTTTCAACACGCTGAATGATCTTTCTCCAGATGCATTAGATGTCATCATGCATAGTAGAATGCGCAAAGCCGTGTCCATATTCGGAAATAATGTTGTTAACTGTTTTTCATGAATGAGTTTCAGATACTCCAAAAGTGTATTCCTCGGAGGCTTGGTAATCTTGTTGTCATGAGGTTCTCTTTCTTCATCAAATATACCTTCAACAAAGTCCTTGAACTGTACACTCTCTTCTCCAAAGTCACCCCCTATGTCGATTCGATACTTTTTAGTCAAAATAGAAACTTTTACCCTGATTTCTTCATTGGAAATTGACGATAAGTTGTTTAAAAATCCAAATTCTTCATTAAGACTGAAATAAAGCTCGGACCTTTCATTCAATTCTGAATAAAGCATGTCAATTACAACATTGAATGGGTTCAGTGGATTCATCTTCTTTGTCTTAGCCAAGGAGAGCTTTTCTTTTCGGGCGTCTTTTAGTCTTTTTATTTCAAGAATATAGGTTTCATTTTTAGACAACTCTTTTCCTCTTTTTTCATAGGAATCAAAGTTGTCTCTCAGACTCAATGCGTACTCCTTTAGAGATTTGTATGTTGCAAGTTACATTCAAGTCTGTAGCAGTTTTTGCAATGTTTTGCTACTCTTGTCAAAACATTGTAAAATATCGTACCGCGTGTTTAGTAGAATAGCCATTCTCTTATTTGAAAAATTGTTTACTGAGTTCAATTCAATTAGAAAAAAAATTTTTATCGAAAAACTTTTTTTACAAAACGCTGCGGCCCTCTTTTGCTTGCGGCCTTAGGCCGCGGCCTAGTCGGCCTAGTGGTAAATCCGGCACTGCCAAAGAATTATGGCTTTTGATTTTGATCTCTTGAGGCCCTCATTCGGTTGAAAGTGGATCTAGCTTTTCCGATAGGTACGTGCTCTGATCTCCTCGTTGTGGACCCATTCTACGTTTATTATCCGTTATACCCATTCGGGTTTATCATATTGCCGAAGTAGTTCATAAAAAGAAGGGATTCGAGAGCCAGAAAAAGGAATAAAATTAAAACAGATTTCTTTCTGAAATAATTTGGGTGTGAAAGAAGGAGAACTGGAAGAATAAAAGAGAAATTAGATTAATAAAAACAGAGAGAGGGCAAACTGAACAAACTAAAATAGAGGGCGCCAGTCTTATATACTCTACAGCAAATTAACAAATACCTACCTATAGATTAACTAAACTTTCCTAATATAAAATTTATGTTGTTTCATCCTAAATCAACTACCCTTTGAAGTTAAACTGGAAAGAGATATGTAATAAGCAAAAACGAATTTTACTAAATTATTTATTACAATTTTCACAAATATAGTACAATTTACATAAGAAAATATACAATTTTACAGTGTGATACACTTAGTTGGTAAATAATTGAAAATAAAATCTTAGTGAGATTTGATGGTTTAAAAATAGAATAACCTATCAGTTTTTATGTTTTGACTGTTCATTGAAATTTAAATAAACCCAAAAATAACATACAGGAATATTTGAGATATATATTTTATCGCTTTTTGGCCAGTATCGACAGAAAATCCTTAATAAAGTCTCCCTGAAGACTTTAGTTGGCTGATATTCAAATCAGCGGTCACAACACCGTGGTAGAGACGAAATTCAATGGTACGTGACCCATAAATTCACGTACGATAGAAGGAAATCATTCGATTTTCGGAAACGTCTAACCATAGACCATTCCAGACAGCCTCCAACCAGACAGTAAACCTATTTACTTTGAAGAAACGGAAAGTTTCCAGGTACGGAAAATATGTAGAAAAGCCAACAAAAACCAAAACCATAAGACCAAACTCCAAAATCTAAACTCCAAAACTCCAAAATCCAAACGAAAACCAAACTCTGAAACAATAGAATATTGTTTAAGATTTAGAAAACTAAAGTGACAATTTTTTACTGGGATAGAAAAAGAAATCAAAGAATTATTACAACGTGGAATGAAGTAAACACTTCTGTTGTATGTAGGCGTAGGCATATGAATTTATTAAAATTCTTAGAATTTATCCACAAGTGAGTGAAAGTACAAACCATCATCAGTGTAAAGCAGCGGTTCTCAACCTTTTTGAGTGATGTACCACCTATTTTTTAAATTTTATTATTTTTGGTACCACCTATATTTTTAAATTGTATTATCAATACTTACTAAGTATGTACTACTATTTTAATTTTTTCTGTGTTTTGTGTACTACCGCCAATAATGATATGTACCACCAGTGGTACATGTACCACAGATTGAGAACCTCTGGTGTAAAGTAAACGTCCAGTGTACAAGTAATTGTAACTAGCCATTTCAGTAGGTGTAAAAACCTCTAAATTACAATATTGTTACATTCTATATTAAAAAGTAGTCGACATTAAGTCGATGTCTTAAGATTTTAAATATCGCATGTGAATGTATTTCATCCTTGCTCGAAAATTGCACAACGTACTTGTGTTCTAGTGAGAGGTTAACTAACGACCAACTGAGTTGCTGAAAATTACACAAGGTACTTGTGTTCTAGTGAGAGGTTAGCGACCAACTGAGTTGCTCGTTAACCTCTTACTAGAACACAAGTACCTTGTGCAATTTTCGAGCAAGGATGAAATACATTCACATTTGATATTTAAAATCTTAAGATATCGACTACTTTTTAATATAGAATGTAACAATAATGTAATTTAGAGGTTTTTACACCTACTGAAGTGGCTAGTTACAATTACTTGTACACTGGACGTTTACATTGATGATGGTCAGTTTGACCGAAAACGTTTTGTACTTCCACTCCCTTGTGGATAAATTTTAAGAATTTTAATAAATTCATCTGCCTACATACAACAGAAGTATTTACTTCATTCCACGTTGTTATATCGAAGGTATACAGCCAACTACAGGGTTTACCCCTTTTTAAAGTTTTAAAGAATTATTACCTTGTACAATGGATCTTCTCTCAAACGACTACTTGCCACCACAGCAAAATGAAGACAAAATTAGATATTAGCGGTCTTTCAAAATAACGAACTTTACAAAAACTAAATGATGTATAGAGGTGGGAACGGATATATTTTTGGTAGAGGCTTTGTAACTGTAACATAGTTCGTCACTATTTCTAGTGGGTCTTCGTTGACGTATAGGGTTGACCTTCTGCTATCGTTTTCTTGTAAATTATCATGAGCTTTGACTTCTTAAGTATATATTGAGTCCATATGGTTGATAGTAATAATAATCATAACACCTACAAGTTCATAAGGACCTGTAGGTCTTCTAGGTGTCAACTGCATAACTGATGTTTAACCTGTACCCGTTTAGCAGAATTATTTCTTTTACAATTTTGTGCAAAGCTTATTCGCTAAATATTCTTCAGAGTAGAGATTAAAAATTCAAGGACACAAAATACAGCCTTGCCTCACTCCAAGTATGATTTTCACGTATTTTGTGTCTTCCTGCTTCTGATTTTCACGTAATTCCTGCTTCTTTTAGTATTTACATCATCTTAGCGTGCTGTTTAAGATCAAACGCTTGTCGTTACCATGCAGACATGCATTATAATTGACCTCTCATATACTAGAACAAAGCCTCTCTCGTCACGGGCGTCCATATAAAAATTTTCAGGAGGGAGCAGACGTGAAGACGTTGCACATTACATTTTGTATACTTTGAATAATCATATATAATTTAAAGCACACGAAAAGCTAGGGGGGGCACGGCCCCCCTGCCCTTAGGTATGTCCTATGACTCTCGTACCAACGGCATTTATGAATCCGAACTGGTTGGAGGAAATTGGACTTTCATACAACTTGTTAATTCTCTTATGGATTATCTTTACAGTTTTAGGAGATGTCTCATGAGGTTTATCGTATGTGTTTCTCCAGAGTTGTATGTATATGTATATGCTGTTGGGTATCTTTGTGATTATTGCTGTGTATTTGTTGGCCATTAGTTTGAGCAGTTCCGATTGTAGCAGTGGGGTATGTGTTATAATATAAAAGCAGAGCACAAATAACTTATAATTTGTTTTTAATTGGCAAACATCAATGAATTGGAAACGCATAGGGTATGCCTGAGACGGCATACTTATTTTTAAATGTTTTATAATCGATAACCGAAGAGTTAGACACGTATAATGAAAATCAAAGTCAGTGCTAGCCACATTTACTGGTACGTATTATAGTTTTCTTCTGAAAAAACAAATTTTAAAGTATTACATGTGCCATATTACAAGGAAGAAGAAGCATAGGAAGAAGACGCATCTCCTGGCTGAGGAACCTTAGAGAATGGTTTAACTGTAGTGTAGTTCATTACAACTGTTCAGAGCAGCAGCCAACAAAGTGACCATAGCCATTATGATATCCAACCTCCGATAGGAGATGGAACTTTAAGAAGAAGATGTGCCATATAGAAGATGTACATACATGTGGGTGAGATGGCATACCCTTGTAATAAAGGCACTAATCTCGACATGTCACAAATAATTTTTTTGCAGTCTGGTTACACCGGCACACCGGAATATGACCACATGCCACACATTTGGCATCTTAGCCAAGTTTCTCGAGAACGAGATAATGAAAAGAGGTCATTACAAAAAATTCAAGCAGCATCTTCCTCGTCACTTGTTTCAACATCGACGGAATTAACTTTCTCGTTTCGAATTCTTCTTATAACGACTTTTAACTGTAATGAAAAACTCTAATCATATAACAAAATTAATGCAGTATAAAAACCCGTAAGGGTAAGATGGCATACCTATGCCATCTTATCCTCTTGCTTACTATGCCATCTCAAGCAACATTGCATTCAGACCGTTTTTAACCTAATTTTTTAAGCACATATTTACGATATAAATCGACACAGGCGTGATAGGCATAAGGTAACAAAATTGAAAAATTTAACTTAGGTGCAAAGACTCGTGAATTATAATGTGATACAAAAAGAGCCAATAAATATATTGTCCTACTTATTAAACACTCCAAAGGCTACTGCTGTCAAAACAAAACTAACATGCGTAAAGTCAACAATGAACAATGTTGACAAAATGCTAACTGGAGGAACTGAAAACTGTCACATAAGGCACCAAATTTGAAATAGTTTACGAAAAACGCGTGATATGCCATCTCAGCCAGACATATCTCTCCTAGTAGTTCCAAATGAGAGGAGTTCTATGATTTTTATACTTCTAGTCTAGCAGATACAGATACAACAGTTTTCTGTAAATTGTTAGGTATGTGATTTCTTTCTTGTAGAGAGTGTAACAGTAAAATTATAGTCCTAAATACACAATCTAAGACTCCCACGAAATTTACATAAAATCGTAAAGAATACATTCTTTTTTGAAAATGTTAACACATCTTCTTTGAATTCAAAACAAACCTCCTTGGAGAGATAAAAACGGTGTTTTATTTCAGAAAGTATATCTCGCTGTCGGATGTGAAGATATATAATCGTCGAACAAACAAAAGGTTTCGTACGAGAAAAAAGAACACTCTGTGTCCTGTCTGGGTATTAGGAAAATACATACAGGTGCGTGAAAATGTGTTTTATCGGTGATAAATGCGCCGCCCTCTGTCATCTCACCGCCCGCTAATCCCTTTCTAATCAACTATCGGTCCTTATCGCTTTGAATTAGATATGAAGTACTGAATGTAGTCAAATATCCACCGCTGTTACGTATTTACACAATTCGCTAATCTCTCAAATCTATAGGTACATCCAACAGAATAGGGTTAGTGTACACACAATCCTTTGTATTTTGTTACGAACTGCATATAAATTATTAAAAACCGTTGAACTGCATTTCACTTATTGTAAAATTTCTTCTTCTATCAGTTCTATCTTCTATCATAAGTGGATGAGGGATGAGGTGGAGAACATTAATTACTGGGTAAGAAACAGAAGAGCAAAATCGAATGACTACATAAGCCGAATGACAATACATTGAGTAGTAAGGACGGCGAGAGATGGTTCCCCAATAGGAAGAAGATCAGTGGGAAGACCACGAAAACGATGGAACGACAAATTACTGGAGGAACATTGAAAAAACAGACAAATTCATGTCTATACAAAAAGAAGAAGAAGAAGAAACTCAGATTATAATTGTAGGGACGCACTCAAGTTCTTTCATCATTAAAAAAACTGATAGTACGGTATGCGGCAAAATAAAGAGTAGGGGAGACCGGGGCAAAACGAGGCTAGGGGCATAACGGGAAATGCATCGGTGTGCATAACTTATAGTCGTCATAATATCGGCAATAGCGCCATCCGAACGAACGTGGGTTGACTCACTTCAGTCATTAGAAAGAAACTTCTAGTCACGTAGTGTGTTTCTTTACAGACATAAAATCCGTTTTATTTTGTTTTGTTAAAATTTTTGGTGATATTTATAGAAATGCTATAAGGTGAGTAAGCCAGTTTTATCACGTTTTTCATTCAAATATGATAGATATATTACTGAATTTTAATATTGCGTGCTCTGAACCGTTTTATATCTTTTACGTTAGAAATTACTAATTTTATTTGAAATTATGTCTGTTGAGGCAAAGCGGTCGGGGCAAGACGGGATATTATCCTTCTTGCCCCGCTCTCCTATAAATTGACATTTCTTTACAGCGTTTAAACTTTGTAAGAAGAATCTCACTAAAACTGAAACTAATAAAAAAATCAAAGAAAACTAAAAAAGAAAACCAGATGGACACTGACTCATCAGATGATGATGAAGATTTTGGTTGCATCTACTACTGATACTTATTTTTGCAGTCAACTGAATGATGGGTAGTGTGAGTGTGTAGTGTCGGTCATGGATGAGTTCATAATTCCTGCGCAGGTGTTGAGGATATTTAAGAACTCTATCAGCCTGACTAAAATACATTCCCGTTTTGCCCCGTTGCATTTCCTATTTTGGACTAATAAGTCAAGTTCTTTAACCAGTTAAGTTAAGACTAAATAACTAAACAATTTGGATTATAAATAAAGTAAGTTATATGAAGTTTAATAGCAAGTGATCTCGTCTGACTTTGTTAATTTTTAATACAAAGTTTAGTTTTCTTTCTATGATTTTTTCTTTCTTAAGTATCCCTTTTTGCCCCGGTCTCCCCTACTGAAATGCGTATGCCTCAAATTTTATGTGCCATGCGCTGCAACGGACTGAGTGGTCTCCGAACGTCGTTATCAGTGGCGTAGCTAAAGATTGGGGGGCTCCCCCGAGACAATTTTAGTGGGCCCCGTATTATAAACATAACGACAACTATAATAGTATAAATACTAAAATATGTGTAAATGACAATATTTGGCCTTTCTTTAAGTTTTCATCAGTTAGTGTTACTAGATTTTTTGGGAATAGACATGAAAACGTATTATACTTACATGTCTTCTTAATCCGACAAACCTATTAGCAAGTTGTTGCAATATTAGATCTAAATTTACATTGAAAACATTAATTTCAAAACTTTTTTCGTCGCACCGTAAAAATTTTTAATAACGTTTTATTCGTTTACTTTTAAATTCCGGTGTAATACCCTACTATTCTGCTATTTCTGATCCTTCTGCTAAAGTTTCGGAAAACAAATTTCTCATTTCTCGAAGATTATCACGATTTTTTTCAAAAAGTTGAAGGGTGACCATTAACTCTGCCATTTCAGATTGCAAAAGTTTTGATGATAGATTTATAAAGCTTTTTATAAATTTTAGATTGTATAGTAATGTTAACGACAAATTCACAATTATTCATATGTTCTAATAATGCAGGAGCTTCTAATTTTTCATCGTTTTTTTAAGTAGCAATGAAATTTTAGTTAAAGATTTTATTACTTGTCGGAAAGCCCGAAGCAGAGCCATAACAGCATCATGTCTGGATGACCACCGGGTTTCACATAACCTTTTTAAGTGTTAAACGCGATGAATCCAAAGTCATAATAGTACACATAGTACATCCCATCTTTTAATACTTGCACTAAAAAACAACACATTCTTTTAATTATATCCTAAAAAACCAACTCCTGTACACCAGCAACGGCATCATTCAACACTGGGTTCAGATTATGGGATGCACAATGAACATAGGAAGCTGTTTTTTTAACGTCAGTTATGCGCCTTTGTACGCCTGAATATACACCAGTCATAACGCTTGCTCCATCCTAACCCTTTCCTCTGCAGTTGTGTACGGAGAGGTGCTTTGATTGTATAAATTTTAAAATTTCATTTACAAGACCTTCTGTACTTTGGTCTAATATGCGAATAAATCCCAAAAAACTTTCAACACCTTCTGCTTTGGAAGGTAAATTATTTTCATCGCAAGTTATTTTTACATACAGGAAAATAAAACTAAGCTGATCGTGTTTTGAAATATCTTGAGTGGTATCAAGAATTATTGAATAAAAACAACTTTTTTTAAATTAAATTAATCAATTTGTTTTTCAGTCTCTTGAGCCATCAAATTTATAACTTCGTTTTGTATCTGTGGGTTGAAGTAATTTGTTTTTTAAGTTTTTGTTATTGTTTTTATCGACTAGCTAAAACAGGATACTGTGACAGGATCAAATTCAGCTAGTAAAAGAACCATCGACAACAAATTACCTTTATGGAATTCACTTTCATCTAAGCTACCAACATGTCCACGAAACGCTAAATTGCACCCGGAAAGAGTTTACGTCAATTAACCGCTTCATTACTTCCTTCCAAATTCCCTATTTTGATGCTTATTAGGAAAATATGTTTTGGTCTCCAATTTAAAGAAAGTAGAAGTATTAAGCTTAAAGGCTTTAGGGCCCCTCCTGACGTCGGCCTTGCTGGCGTGTTAGCTACGCCACTGGTTGTTATAACATATGCGAATGTCGTGTTAATAATATGTGCTTCAGGATGGTTCTCAGTTTTCCAGAAAAAAAATGTATCGCTTTTTTCGGTCATATAGAAAAAGTCGCGAAAACGGTATAAGCTTAAAATCAACAATGGTTTTAGCAGGACATGGCAACCTGTTACACGGTCAGGCACTCTTCAAATACTGCACGATCATTTTGGGAAATAGCCACTCACCAAATCTACATAAGTGTACGTTCATAACGGAGACCATCGCATCGTATCTTCGCCTAGAGCAGGGGTCACCAATTATGTTCCCTGAGGGTCTGTTTCGAAAACCTGTGACACTTCCGGGGTCCAGATTTAATGCTACCTGAGTCTGGTTGTTCTGATTCGGTTTTTTACGGATTCTTATTTAAAAAAAATATGCCCTATATAGCTATATACAAATCAGAAGAGTGTCAGGCGAAATTTTTGGGCAGAAATTATTTAACAAATTTTTTTTAACAAATTCAAAACATCTTTTTTGCCCTCGATAACAACTTTTTAGCATTTTTGGGTCATCTTAAACAAAAAAGATCTGTATTTTTTTAAGTTGAGAGATTTTGAGTTTTTAGCGATTGAAAATCTGAAAATACGAAAATAAGCATTGTTGAAGCTTGTGAACTCATGTGTAAATTATTATTTTTAAAGTTGTCAAGTGCCTAAATGGAAATTTAAACATTCAATTTCAAGATTCTGATGAGAATTCAATTTAGTTAGACCGTTGTTTTCAATTGTTAACTATGCGCGTCCACACGACCCATAAGCCACCGCGGAGGCGCGTTTCACTATAATATGGTGCGTATCGCACTATATGATTGGCGTATTTAATTAGCACATTTGCAATAATTAATTGAATAAATAAATGAATTATTAAAAAAACTGTATTAATAATATATTATAAAATTTTAATAAATGTCAAGTAGGTACTTGTCGGGAATTTTTGGCATACCAAAGGCAAGTACATAAATACCTACGTATGTGCGCCTACGTATGTGCGACAGAGACACACCATAAGTTAGACGCGCGACGATTAACAATTAAAAAACAAGGGTCTATATTGAAATAAGCCCCGATTACCCGTTAGAATCTTGCAATTGGATGTATAATCTTGTGATTATAATCGTGTGATAATAATGATTTAGGCACTTGTCAACCTGAATACTAATAATTTACACATGAGTTTTCAAGCCTCGAAAATGCGTATAGGTACGTATTTTCGCATTTTTTAGATTTTAAATCGCTTATAACTCGAAAACTATCAACTGTTGAGAAAAATAACAAAAGATCATTTTTGTTTAAAATGACCCAAAAAGCTAAAATTATATTTTTCGGGGCAAAATTGTAATTATGAATTTGTTTAAAAATTGTTTCCTGTGTAAAAAAATGTACAATCTGTCTGAAGTTTGGAATGAGTTTAGTGCAACTGATTCTCATTAGGGAGCTGAGATATTCATCTTTTAGCTGAGATCTGTCGCGATTTTTAAAGTTCATTATTGAGAAAGCTGCTTCGCACACATAATTTGAGCCAAACATAGTACACAATTTCATGGCCCAACATTTTCCAAAATTTCAAAACACTATATCATATTCTGAATTTATTCGCGGTCCGCACAAATCTAGCCTGCGGTCCGGATGCGGACCGCGGTCCGCTAATTGTTGATCCCTGGCCTAGAGCATAGCATCGTATTCCTCATGTTCTTGAACTCTCGCATTTAAAATAATGCATTTATTTTAAGGAATGAACAGATTGCTGCGATTAATCGGTGCGCCGACGATAACATCGCAATGCGAAATTTTTGCGAGACGAACGGCCACGGCGATTAACGAGAACCAACAGTTGATATCTCGCAGCGATAGCGATAGTACTGCGTTATATTTTGTTAACGCAGCCGGCTGCGTTTTCTGTCGTTCTCGTTGCGAATTTACAATGGTTTCAACAGAGAAACTAATAGAATTGGTTAAAAATTATCAAATTCTTTATGGTTTGGCACACCAGGATTATAAAAATATCAGAAAGAAGGATAAATTATGGGATGCAATAGGCCAAGAGATAAAAGAATCTCGTATTTTACCAAGAATTTTAATTTTATTTTCTTCTTTTATGACCTTTGGGAACTGCGCCCATTTAGCCAGCAACACTTCTTAAAATCAACGCCTAACCAAACCTACCATAGATGCACCAAGACCATTACGAATCCAATCGAACAATCAAGGGTAGGGAAGGGAAAAAACTTTTCGCACCCATGTCGTTCAGGGTGATTAACCACAGACTAAGTAGGGATTCGGGGTATTATTACGACTTAACATAATCTAGAAGAATCCTAAAGATTGACGGTTTGTTCAAAGCTAGTAAGTTCATCATATTATATGGGGGATAAACATTTTTTTGCAATAGCTGCATATTCAATAGATTTCTTTGTGTAACAGATTTGTCACATTCAAAAAATATATGATCCAAGTCACTTATTGTATTGCAATTTTCGCACAAATCCGACTGTATTACATTGATTTTAATATATAGAATGTATTTTAATTTAGAGTTTTTATTCACTTTAATTATTTTATTATAATTTATTATGATAAAGCTACTAGCAAGATCAAATCTTCCTCCGATTCTGAAGAACCCATTCCAGACTTGCTTTAGTCGTCGCGTCGGTTCAATGTGATCAATTAGACAAAACACGTCATCGTCTCAACGACTATCGCAGCAATGTGTTCATGACATGAAAAAACGCTGTCGCTTATATTGCGAGATAAATCGTGTCGTCAACGCACCGATTAGATCGCAGCAATCTGTTCATTCCTTTAAATGCGAAAGTTCACGGACATAACGATTACGATGCTATGCTCTAGGCGAGGATACGATGCGATGGTCATCGTTATGAACGTACACTTACGCCACCTGATGCGTACCTACATATGGGAATGCTGAAGGAGGTAGATAGATCCACCTTCTTGGCATTCCGGAATTACGGACTATAATTTATAGAACTACATAATATATAGACTTATAGAATTAAAGTTTTTTTTTCGTACCAGAGGTCATCTTCAACATCTGGTTTATTAAGAACGTCGTCGTAAATGTCCATAAGGGTATACCATATATACTAAATATATAAATAATCTTAAACTTTTCAATATTCAATAAAAATAAAAAAGTATACCATTTTTATTCAGTTGCAATGCGAAGGAAAAACAATCTTATTTTTCACTTAGAATACGGAGCGCAGTCCAGCACTCTGAATCGACGATTTTCGACTCTTATTGGAGTCTCATCGGAGAGACGTAGGCCTGCTGCTCCATACTCGAAGTGACCAACCATGAAAGCTTACCCCCACATTGCAACTGACGTGTATGGATTAGGTGACTAGCGTCATCTGGCAATTGAAAGGTAACGTTTCAATCCTAATAGCAACATTTATGATATTGAAAAATATTAAAAATATTACTAAAAGATTTTTAAATTGAAAACTATTGGTCAATTTGCCTGGTGACACCTCCAAGGCTTCTACAATATGCAAGCCATATGGATGCTGCAGTGAAGACAAAAGGGAAGGAATTCTACACTATGTAATTCACAACCCCCGTCTGCAGCTTGGTAAAGTTCCAACGGAAAATGGACCTAGTTACTCTATAGGAGTAATACTAATATAAAATAAAAATAAAAATGTATACCATTTTTATTCAGTTGCAATGCGAAGACAAAACAATGTTATTTTTCACTTAGAATACGGAGCTCAGTCCAGCACTTCGAATCGACGATTTTCGACTCTTATTGGAGTCATCATCGGAGAGGCGTAGGCCTGCTGCTTTTATTTTTATTTTATATTAGTATTACTCCTATAGAGTAACTAGGTCCATTTTCCGTTGGAACTTTACCAAGCTGCAGACGGGGGTTGTGAATTACATAGTGTAGAATTCCTTCCCTTCTGTCTTGCAGCATCCATCTGGCTTGCATATTGTAGAAGCCTTGGAGGTGTCACCAGGGAAATGGACCAATAAGTTTTCAATTTAAAAATCTTTTAGTAATACTTTTAATATTTTTCAATGTTGCTATTAGGATTGAAAACTTTACCTTTTCAATACTCATTTCAGTTGGTAACTACTATGTATTTTGCCGCATACTGTATATTGGACAGTGCTATTTTTAGAAATAAAAATATTATTTAAAATAAATATTGACTATTTTTGGACGACCAAAATAAAATGCTTACTCGTTTTAATTTCATTCTTAATAGAAAAAAAACCTTTTTTAAAAGAGAAAACAAATGAGCATCCCATTAAAAAACGTATAGTTGTATTGTCAAAGAAATTAGAAGTAATTCAAGTGTTGTGTGGGGGAGTGTTATCACATAAATCGTATGTATAAAATTAGCGCGGGCTAATCCTGGCGCGAAAGCCGACTACAAGCAGTTGAGGGAAATAACCATGACAATGTAATAGCGACAATGGAGCCCTGGGGAGACATAACCGCAAAGTGTAGGGGCCGAGATTCATCCCTGACAATTATCGGGCGATACAACTGGAGGCGCGCCTTTCACTGGGGCCCTAATATCCGAACAACGACTATGCGAATATTGTGACATTTGGTCGTATTGGAGAACAACGGATTGTTTGTGGTTTATTTTGTTTCAACGTTCTAATAAATGGGAAGATCATCAACAATTGCAATAGAAAAAGTATTTAGCATTTGATACTGTCTTCATCTTCTTAAGGGGGGGGGGGGGTATGGTTTGAAATCAACATTTCAAGCACATTTTTGTGAATTTTTTTTAAACTATGGTAGAATGTTTTATTTTGAAATTAAACAATCATAATCAATACAATTCAAAGAATATTCAAAACAAAATTCAAGGCAAACTATTGAAAAATAAGCCAACGGTGGAAGATTTTAACAGACATCCAAAAATGGATTTTGCGGTGGAGATCAGAACTCATCATTCGATCATAAACACAAAATTCAAAAAGATTTTATTAGCTTATGAGTTTCTCGAGGTAACGCTGTCGGTTTTTTAGTTTAACGATTTTTAAGTTTTTGATATAATTCAGAAATCAAAATAACGAAATGTTTTGTAAAAAATGGGTAAAAATCAACATATTTATTATTGTTAAGCAAAAAATAAGCATAAAACAAAAAAGATGCATCGACAGCTTTATCTCACGAAACGTCTAAAGAAAATGTGTGCAAAATGTTAAGTCGATCGGTCAAGTAGTTTTTGAGTTGCAATGTCCACTGCCTTTGAAAAAGCAATTTTGAGAAAAACGCGTAAGTTTTGACAACTTTTATTTTCAATTTGTTTTGTCTGTCAAATCGTAAAGTGATGCACAACAGAGTATGTTTTTGAATCGTAGAGTAATTTACAAAAGAGAAGGGGAACAGCTGTTTAACGTTTCTCACTACGCACAAGCGGGCTGGCGCGAAGCTGCCGCAAAGTAAGTCGAAAGGGGGATATTCAACTTGCTGCATTTCCGATAATTTTGCTCCGATAAATCTTCAGAGATTAATTTTCAGAGAGTATTCTCGAAGGTATGTACCTACTTTCATTTAAAATAATAAAAAATCGAAAATTTCACAATTTTCAAACCATACCTCTCCCCACGTAACTTTCGCTCCTATCGGAGATTAAAATCATTCTGGCATAATACTTATATCATTCTTATAATTTTGTTGGTTACGCGCGTGTGTAGTTTGAGATATCCATGCGAGCTTTAATTTCTTCATTAGGATTTAGTGTCTCGTTTATCTAACATCGTACCATCGTAGGTATTTAAAACGGTTAACTTTTGCAATCGGCTCAATGTTGACAAGTACTTGCATAAGGCCAACGTCTTGTTTACTAACCAAAGGAAACTTTTTCTTTGATGTATTTATGTCAAGTCCGTTATAACAGGATTCTCTAGTGACTCTATCTATAAGGAATTGTAGATCTTCGATACTTTCAGCCATGATCGCTGTGTCATCTGCATATCTAATGCTGTTAATAGTTTCTCCCCTAATTCGATTTCCACATTGCCCTTCCAAGGCTTTGTTAAGTATCCTTTCCGAGTACACGTTAAACGAAGTTTAGGATAACACACAATCTTGAATCTTGTCTGACACCTCTTTGAATGAAAATTTTGTCTGTTTCTTTGCCGTCTACCAGATATCTGCCTTATGTAAATCCAAATTAATTTTGGGACATTTCTTCACGTAACAGGTTTATCAATTATGTACTCCCATAGTTTCATTGTAAATATCCCCTTATTTTTGTAAAAAGGTACTAATATACTGCTTCTCCATTCGTCTGACATTTTCCCCATTTCCATAATTCAATTAACAAACCTGTTAGAACTTGTTAGCTTCTCTTATGAAGCTGTCCACACTTCCCTCGAGTTATCTATCATTTGGTCCAACGACTACCACCAGGTTTCTTTATTCTTAAACTTTCTTCCTAAATTTTTACCAAGTAGGTACATAGATACCTACCTACCACTACAATTTAGAAACAATAAAATTTGTAACTTTCTTGTTATTTTGCACTAATAATTATACAGGGTGTTTGGTAAAGAATGGGCCAAAGCTTTTAACCTTAGATTCCTTAGCTTAAAATAGGTCGATTTAAGCTAACTTACCATAGTACGAAAGTTGATAATAACCTAAATACAGTGTGACAAAGTTAAACTTTTGTTTTATTTATTCTTGAATATTTCATGACAGGCATGGGATAACACGAAATTTGGTAAGCGGGGGTTTTTTGGGATGAGAAATCTAAATTCGCCACCAAAATTATGTATTTTCCAGAGGGCGCCACATACTTCTTTCAGCGCTCATTTAATACGTTCAACTTTTTTTATCCCACACTCTATATACTTCTTAAATCAAAATTTTTATTCTCTCAATATTTTTACTTAAAAAAAGGTATACTACATTCATCTCGCTAAACTCAACCGTTTTCGAGATAAACGCATTTTAAATCGGCGATACGACATAATTTTTTGCATAATATCATTGTAGACCGAAAAATAAACTTCAAACCATAATAATTCTGCCAGTTCTCATATTTATGTCATTGCATCGAAAATTCCATTTGTAGAATTTTGCGATACATTTTTGTAAATTTTTAAGCTATGGCCCATTCTTTACCAAACACCCTGTATATTTCTCCAAATGAATGTAAATACATTATCATTAAAACCATATTTTTGCTTGTCTTGGATAGTGCTTCTAATATTGGGAGAATTTGCTATTAACATTTTCAACCCAGTGGACCGTTTAAGTCAAAGCTTTCATCAGGAATCCACAATTGTCACAAATTCGTGAAATATACTATGTATATATTAATTAATAAAGTGACTGGACAATTTAATGAAAACCTACCTGTTTCCTGCCTTGAGTTCGCGTCCGTTTTTAATTATTAACAATTTAGTGCAAAAATCATGATTTTTTCGATTTTTTGCACCCCATTCAAAAGCTAAATAGTTGACATAAAATTACAAAATTTAATTTTTTAGAACATTAAAAAAACCTTCGAAATGCCGATTTTTGAAAGTTAAAAAGTTAATTTGTTGCTACGCAAACTGCAAAATAAATGAAAATCGTTATTTGTTTATAGCTTTTACTAAAACTACCTTAGACCTTTAGTGTTTCACCCAAAGTTGGGTATTGGGGTACTTAACAACAAACCCTCAAAATTTGAGACCGATCCATTAATTAGTTTAAGAGTTATTCTATTTGTTTATCCCAGAGACCTTTATTTTGCAATAAGATAAGACAGAAAATAATGAAGATAGTGCAATTCTGAGTATGCCAAATGAAACTAGAAAACTGATACTATCAAAATGTACTAAAAAACGATAAAAAGATTATCTAATATAGTCAAAAATCCCAATAGGTCAAAACGGCCAACAGGTGTATGTTCTCAAAAAACTTTTGATAGTGTGTAAAAAAATGTTTTATTATCAGCTAAGTACTTTCAACACATAACGTGCCATCATCAGAGCTTCCTGAAAGGACACTTAAGATAAGATTTTTTTTTATATAAAAAATGAGTGAAAACTTCCGTCCTTTTATAAAACCTTCATAGAAGAGCAATTGCTAAACGACACAATAAAATACATGGATACTGGGCAAAAGCCACAGATATCGGGCTTTTGCCCAGTGTCCATGTATTTTATTGTGTCGTTTAGCAATTGCTCTTCTATGAAGGTTTTATAAAAGAACGTAAGTTTTTCACTCATTTTTTATATAAAAAAAAAATCTTATCTTAAGTGTCCTTTTAGGAAGCTCTGATGATGGCACGTTATGTGTTGAAAGTACTTAGCTGATAATAAAACATTTTTTTACACACTATCAAAAGTTTTTTGAGAACATACACCTGTTTGCCGTTTTGACCTATTTAGAAGTGTGTACAAGTCTTGCAGTCTTTTCCAAAAATCCTAATGTCAAATTTGTGAAATTTTGTAGTTTAAAAACATTTAGAATAACTTTAAAATTATTGGTTGTAGAAAAAGTCATTTTACATATTAGAAAAGCTGGTATTTTACACGAATTTTTAAAAATGTAGTTTAATTGGTGACTAGTCGTGGTAAGTGAAGGGGGAGCTGAGAGCCGACAAATGCCGACAAACTATAAAAAGCATCTTAAAACTACTATCATTTTCTATTAGGTCTGGATCCCGCGTATGAAAAAAAAGTTGATTAATAGCAAGCTGAAAATTTGTTAATAGCTTAAGGGTGTCTAGTCGAATAAACTTTGATATGTGTGAACACTGGAACAGGGGCAGTTTTAATTGTGGAACAGGTTAAAAATTTGGAACGGTCACAGCACGAAAACGGCACATTTATTTTGTCCGACAGAACAGACTTAAACTCTTCGAACAGAGATTAAACTCTCATGCAAAAATCAGACTGCTATTTATCACCAAATGGGCGTTTTAATGAGTGGAACATGTAGAATATGTCAAATGACAGGAATTATGACAGGTAATAAATAACAGTCTGATTTTTTCACGAGAGTTTAATCTCTGTTCGGAGAGTTTAAGTCTGTTCTGTCGGACAAAATAAATGTGCCGTTTTCGTGCTGTGACCGTTCCAAATTTTTAACCTGTTCCACAATTAAAACTGCCCCTTATTCAGTGTTCCCATATATCAAAGTTTATTCGACTAGACACCCTTAAGCTATTAACAAATTTTCAGCTTGCTATTAATCAACTTTTTTTTCATACGCGGGATCCAGACCTATATATCTCGGGATCTACTGTATATATTTTGATCGTTCTTTTTTTAATTTATGTAATTTTTCTGTACATTACAAATATGCAATTTGTCTAGACGTTTATTAATTAATAAACAGTCTAATTTGTTTAAACAATAATTTTTGAAAAAATAATTTTTTCCCAAAAATCTATGACTTTAATCATACTATCCCTATTAATCATAGAAAAAGTTAAGGTATACTTTAATAAATAAATTATCTTCAATAAATAATTATCTAATAAAAATCATTTATTTATTAAAGTGTACTTTAACTTTTTCTGTGATCATTAATGATACTATGATTAAAAAAACGATTTTTGTAAAAAAATATTTTTTCAAGAATTGCAATTTAGACTGTTTATTAATTAATAAATTTATAAACAAATTGCATATTTGTAATGTACGTAAAGATTACATAACAATTAAAAAAGAAAGATCAAAATCCATTGAGTTGATCTGGAGATACAGCAAATTATATTCGTTTGAAATTGCTTTTTCGGTATTTTAACTCGTAATCGTTGCACTACATTTTTGAAAAATCGTAGAGGGTGCTGTGAAGGTATAATGTTTGTGCAAATTTTTTAAGACCAAAAAATTCAAAACCCATTCTTTAAAATGGCATTAATGATATTCCTTAATTATTATAAACAAACATGAGGCTAACTTTGTCCCAAATGAGCCCAGGCTAAATTTTTT
Organism: Diabrotica virgifera virgifera; assembly: GCF_917563875.1. NCBI lineage: Eukaryota > Metazoa > Arthropoda > Insecta > Coleoptera > Chrysomelidae > Diabrotica > Diabrotica virgifera. The sequence goes on along the minus strand of NC_065445.1, from coordinate 24,556,548 downwards.
TATTTGAAAATTCGTGTTAAAATACTATCTTTTCGAATATATAAAAATATTCTTTCTACGGACAACATTTTCAAAGTTATTCTAAATGTTTATAACTACAAAATTTTAAAAATTTGGCATTAGGATTTTTGACTATGTTAATTATTTTTTTTATCTTTTTTTAATACATTTTGATACTATCAGTCTTCTTCTTTAATTTAACATACTCAGACTTGCACTATCCTCATTATTTTCTGTCTTATCTTATTGCAAAATAAAGGTCTCTGGGATAAACAAATAGAATAACTCTTAAACTAATTAAAGGATCGGTCTCAAATTTTGAGGGTTTGTTAAGTACCCCAATGTCCAACTTTGGGTGAAACACTAAAGTTCTAAGGTAGTTTTAGTAAAAGTTATTAATAAATAACGATTTTCACTTATTTTGCAGTTTGCGTAGCAACAAATTAACTTTTTAACTTTCAAAAATCGGAATTTTGAAGGTTTTTCAATGTTCTAAAAAATTAAATTTTGTAATTTTATGTCAACTATTTAGTTTTGAATGGAGTGCAAAAAATCGAAAAAATCGCGATTTTTGCACTAAATTGTTAATAATTAAAAACGAACGCGAACTCTAGGCAGGAAACAGCTAGGTTTTCTTCCTATATGTCTACAATAACTAAAAAAGTAGTCAGCTACCTGGATCTTTGAGTGTCCCGAGAAAATCCTTGTTACCCTGGACTACTACTAGACATTAATTACTAAAGTGACTAGACAATAATAATTTTATTCTTTCTTTTCACACTACCCTTAAATCTACACCTTCAATGATTTAAAATTCATAATCTTAAAATCCCTAAATTAATTTTGCCAGTTTTGGTGAGAATATAATTTAGGCATTCAATTTCCAGGTACGTTTCAATAACAGCATGACAAATGTTAAATACAAAGAATTAAGATAGATGTAAATATTTGAGGATGGTGGTGCCAATGATACTGCCCCTTTGTAATTTTGTGTGAGTACCTGCTTCTTCTATTGTTGGTCTCTTTATTTCCACATTATGTGACGCTGGAGGTAAAGGCACTGTGCAAACAGAATTTACGGGTTTTTGATAATATTAAACAGAGTATTGGTTTTAGATAATAGTAAAAGTTGCTAAAAATAGTAAAAATTATTTGGCTTGTTTCTGTACAAAGTGTACAACATACATGTTAAAAACTGTAACGGATATAAAACTAAAAGAAATGACCTTAGATTCTAAGAAAAAGTGTGATCTTAGGATTTCTAAATTAACCAATGAGCACATTAATAACTGCATTAACAAAAATGTAAAAAAAGACTTAAGCCTTACATCAGTGGCGGCTGGTCAGAGGAGGCAAGGGAGGCTTAGCCTCCCCATAAATTTTTTACACATGCTACACTACTGTTTTGTTTACTTTGCTATTTTGTTTCGCGTTAGAGATATCGGAAAAAGTTATTTGAACAAGTTATTCCAAATAATATTCTAACCCCACATACCAAATTTCATCACAAAATTCGCACTTTTAGTTTTTTTATTATTTGTAGTCAGGATCCTAAAATCGCAGAGGAGGCTGCTGGCCGGAAAATCTCACTTGCTGCGATTTTAGGATCCTGACTACAAATAATGAAAAAACTAAAAGTGCGAATTTTGTGATGAAATTTGGTATGTGGGATTAGATAATAATATTTGGAACAACTTGTTCAAATAACTTTTTCCGATATCTGTAATGCAAAGCAAAATATCGGTAATTTACCGTGTTTTTGGATTCACAGTAGGCCGCTTTTAGAATTAAAAAAATTCAGTTGAGTATCTTAAAAAATGTGAACCTTCAACCTGTATTTATTTTGATATGCATATCTACTTACAGAAATAGAATTGTTAACAAATAAACGACACAAACTTTGGTAATACACTTTTACAATTAGACTAACTATTTTTAAAATGATATGATATTATGAAATTGTGAATTATGATATTATAAAATGTAAATAAAAAATGGTCAAAAAAATGAGAAATTGGATTTTTTTGGCGGATTTTTTTGCTAGTGCAAAGTCTCGATATTTTACAGTTAGGTATAGCCTCCTCTATTGTAAAAAAGCACGAGCCGCCACTGCCTTACATCACTGAGGCCGTTAATAGATTCGATTGGAGCAGACCCGAAAATAAACTGATTATTTTACGAAGTATTTTCTCCTTGTAGTGAAGAAACCACGTATGTAGATTTTTCGTCCAGGAAATCCTTCGCCTTCTGGTCCACGTTTTCCTCCTACTTTTCCCTGTAAAATTGATTGCAGCAGTCCACATATCTCTCGCTGTTCCTCATGATGTCACTGAGGTATTCGATTTTGGCAATTTTGGCATGGGCATTGGGATAGGCATCCCAATCGAAGACGATAGATTGTACACGATGCACTTCACTGACGACCAAGCCGTTCTAGTTGCAGACGAGAGTGATATAGACCAGGGGTCACCAATTAGCGGACCGCGGTCCGCATCCGGACCGTGAGACAGGGGCGGCCCGTCGGGGTAGGCAAGGTAGGCGCCGCCTACCCTCTTCAAATGTAGTACAATAATATAAATGATTAATATAAATTACTTATTTCAAAATTGTAATTTATAAATTTTGACACAATACCTACAATAAAATAGCAAAAATTATCCAAATTATTTTTAAAAATATATCCAAAAAATTTTCTCCGTAGTTATAATTATTGTACGCTCCTTGTAGTATCAGTAGAACTGTATAATATTCTATATTCTTCCTTGGTCAGGCACTTGAAAACGTAGCCTGAAATAGAACGACGCCAGCACCGAATTGACGTGCGATCTCTCTCTCTGTTTACGCGAACTAAAGGCCTGCTTAGCGACCGTATTCTAAGATTTTGAAAGGGCGGATAGGCACAGAGTCTTATAGCCGGACCTACAAAATTTTATCAGTTGCTTCTCGTGTCTTGTGAAACTGTTTTAAAGAATTGTTTTTTGATTTTGGCTGTTATTAGTAGGTTAAGTATTGAATAAAACTAGGTAGGACAATTTAAATTTGTTTATGAAAACTGAATAATAAACAGGTTAATTTGAGATCGGTCTATTGAAGGGCATTTTATATTAATTTAGTAATAATTCACTAACGACAAATAAATCTGTGAATAGTTATTTGTCAGTCGTCCATTATATTTTTATTGTGTTTCAATACAATTTGGATAATTTAAAGTTAAACTGACGAATTGTGTTAATAGATTATATAGATAATTAAAAATTTAAAGCGAGGTTAATTGTTAACTTATCAATTTATTCGAAGAGTAAATTATTATTTGATACATAAATAAAATAAGTAATATTTGACGTTGTTGAAACGTAGGTGTGTTAGTTTTATTGGTGGAAAAACTTTAGTCATCGAATATGAATATTTTAAACGATGTAATATGCAGTTTGATCGAGACGCCTTTTTCAAGGCGCCAAAATCAAGAAAGATCAGAAATTATTTCAATGGGCCGGCCTTTACCTTTAACAATTTTATCCACAGATAAGACAATCGACCATTTTCGAGATCGTTTAAAACAATATGGTATGAAAATCATAAATGGCTAAGCGGAAGTTATTTTAAAAATTCACTTTTCTGTTGGCCTTGTCTGTTGCTCTCAAATTTGAAGCAAAATGTTTGGGCGAGTCAGGGATATTCAGATTTGAAAAATGTATCAGCTAGTGTAAAAAAACATGGATCTTCGAAAGAACATTTAAACAATTGCTTAGGTTTAAAACAGTTAGAAAAAAATAAACAAACTATTGACAGTGCTTTAGCTGGACATATTTCTCTATCTAATATATATAATAATATCTAAGATATATAATGAAGAAGTTGAAAAATATTGAAGAAGTTGAAGAAATTGATGTTACAATTCTGTTAGCAAAACAAGAACTTGCATTTTGCGGTCGTGATGAGAGCCATAATTCTTCAAACATGGGTAATTTTAAAGAAATTTTTAATTTAGTAGTTAAACGCGATCAGGAAATCCAGGATCATGTTAAAAAATAGAAGGGGTGTTCACGGGTTTGTCAAAAACAATACAAAATGATTTAATAGATTGTCTTGCCGATTACGTAAAAAATGAAATTTGAACAGAAATTAATGAGTCATTTTTTTTTCTATACTAGCGGACGATACTACTGATATAACCGAAAACTCACAGTGTACTTTAACAATCCGTTTTGTTAACAAAGTTGGTCAGGTAACAGAAAGATTTTTAGGGTTTTTTGATCTTAGCGAGAATAGATCTGCAGACGCTCTATACAGTTTAATTTCAAACGTGCTTGAGTCATATGATTACAAAAATAAATTAATTGCTCAATTTTACAATGGTGCAAGTGTAATGGCTGGCTCTTTAAACGGATTACAATCAAAAATTAAAGTAGATGCTCCAAAAGCAATTTTTAAACATTGTTGCACTCATAGATTACATTTAGTATTGCAAGACGGCTCAAAATGTAGTACAAATTGTAGGATATTTTTTGTCGCCTACCCGAAGTATATGTGTAGCCTACCCGCATACTGAGGTCACGAGCCGCCACTGTCGTGAGCTAGTTTTGTGCGGACCTTCAATAAATTCAGAACATACCTAGTGTTTGGCAATTTTGAAAATGTTTGGCCATGAAATTGTGTACTATGTTTGGCTCAACTTATGTGTGCGAAGCCGCTTTATCAAGAATGAACTTTATTAAAAATCGGTAGAGATCTCACTTAACAGATGAATATCTCGAGTTGCTCATCAGTTGCAACTCAGTTGCACTAAACTCACTCCAAACTTCATACAGGTTGTACATAAAACAATGTCATTTTTCTCTCTGATAAATTAATTTTGTAAAGAGTTTCCCCCCTTATTGTTATACTTACTAATCATTAATTTTGAAATTAAATAAGCTTTAACCCTTAAATGCATCGTGTTGCCGTTCGGCCACATAGGTAAACGATTGAATGAAATATCTATTCTGATTCGAATTTGAATTAACTGCATAGTGTTGCCTTTAGTCTATTTACTGTTAATATTAAATAGTTTGGCACTTTTTGTACAGATGGCATAAACATGCACTTCGACCCATTGAATTGTTTGGCAACCAACAGGTAACGTCGTGTATTATTTGATGAAGTTTGAGAGTCGTATCTAGTTAGAATATTAGTGATTTATTATTGAAAAAATATCCTAATTAGTAGGTAAGGTATATACTTTTTACTTTTATTATGCTCCCTTGTTGTTTTTCCCGCATTCATGAGAAAAATGAAAAACATTTTTTGTTGCCGTTTTGCTACAGTGCGCACTCAAGAATTCCTGACACAGAATATTTACATCTGATTATTTATTACAGAATGCATCGTCAGAATTATTTGTCGGAAAAGGATCTGCAGGAATATTGGGCAAATTTCACTGGCCTGAGTAGTGAAGATGAAAGTGATTTCTCCGACACAGATAGTATTGAAGACCCTGAATTTGAACCTAACTATGGCGACAAATCTGATGAAGAAACGTGCAATGAGGCTAAATATATTTCAGAGGAGATAGACAAAACAGAAAATATGGAAATGCTAGAAAGTGAGCAAATCATCCACGAGAATGAAAGCTTGCCATCTACCGATCTTGGACCATCCGGTATTATGGCTCGCTATTATATTTGGCTCGCATTATTCCATAGCATCGGAATTTCCGTCTTTATCATGATAATTATTATACAGATGTACCGCTGCCTGTACATAAAGCCAAAAGGAGAATATTATCATTGGGAACAGTTCAAAGGCAACGGATACCATATTGCAAATTACCAACACATACGGATAAGAAGAATTTCCTCGTGGTGCGTGGTGATAAGACCGCGAAAAATCTACCGAAGTAGAGTGTCCCTTTGTAATTAAAGAATATAACTGCCATATGGGAGGGGTTGATCTCATGGACAGTCAGATTGGAAGATAAAAAATTTCTATCTCCGGCTATTTTATCACTTACTTGATTTAACAGTTGCCAATTCCTGGATACTCTATAAAAGAGCGACGGTTGCTAAGAACCCACAGGCAAAGCTTTTAACACAAGCGGCTTTTCACACAGAACTTGCAGAGTGTCTGTGCAAGATCAGAAAACCACAGCAAAAAGAGGGAGACCAAATACATTGGAAGCTGACATCCAAAAAAAGAAAAAGAGAGGACCAGCTCAGTACATTCCCCCCAAAAATATTAGTAGGGACCGATATGGACACTGGTCGACTATAGAAGATAACAAACAACGGTGTAAATATCCCAAATTGTAAGAGGTTTACACATACAAAATGTCAGAAATGTGGTGTATGTGTTTCAATAAAAATAATAATTGTTTTCATAATGTTCATGTAAATTAACAATGTAGATTTTATATCCTAACTTGACCTTGTATGCACAATGTAGAATTTTGGCAACAAACCTGTTATTGTCAAAAACAAGTTATTAAAAAAAACTTAATTTTTTTTATTATTTTTTCATCATTTCTAAGCTTCTGCTAAAGACATTTTTTGATATTTGACATCAATAAAAAAAATCATGCATTTAAGGGTTAAGGCTATGGGTACATAATTCGCAAATATCTTACGTGTATCCCTACTTTTTCTGTCTTTACACGGCAAATTACGTGTAGTAAAATTCACACTGGTGTGGATATGTAAACATTACTAGAATGCCATTCTACTTGAAAATGTCATCATTAATTTAAAGAGATGGCTTTTGAATGTTCTTGGATAACTGTTATTTTTATAATTGCAAATTATTAATTCAGTTAATAAATGTGATAATTTTTTCACTAACTATGTTTTCAGTGATTGTAATAATTTATTTGTACAACAAAAACTAATAATCAATCGAGAAAAGAGGAAAAGTGTTAAAGTGATTTTTTAATAATATGTTGTTATTTTGGAACGCTTACAATTTTGAACATCTCTAACAACAAAATACTTGGATCACAGGATATATCTGATGTATTCTCTGCTTGGATCTTCCACAAATAATACACAATAAATAACTTTTTATTAAGTTCACGTCTTAAATCAATTATTTATCAAATACACTATATATCAATAATATTTAATCAATTTCTCAAAATATTCCCGATGCAATGTCAAATATTTAAAATTGTCACTGATTGTCAGTGTCTGACTGACAATATATGCTGACAATATTATATTCGGTTGAGTGCGTTGTAAGACAAAGACAGATTTGGAAAATATTACCACGGCATTTTTTTCAAATCCTGAAAAAACCAATAAATATTTCTGAAAAATTTAAACGCAGAATGAAAGACTAAATTATTACCGAGGGCCGAAAGTCCCTTAGAATAAATAAAAAGTTTATTTTGAATGAGATATTTGAAATTAAAAATCACACTAAATTTTCTCTTAGTTTTTTCACCCCTGTAACTTATTAAAATAAACATTATAGAAGTTCTCAGGGACTTTCGGCCCTCGCTAATAACGTAATCTTTCATTCTGCGTTTAAATTTTTCAAAAATACTTATTAGTTTTCTCAGGATTTGAAAAAAATGAATCCCCATTTGAATAGCATTGCAGCCGAAAATACGGATATAAAATTGTCATGTGCATTTTTTTATATTCATTTCCTCTAACATCAAAACAATACACAATGAATTTATATTTTATTTATTGTACCAGGAAAACTTACAGAAAAGTATACAGTAACCGAAAAACAATTATTAGTTTTCCTTTCCATATTAGTAAATGTGTGAGGCCACTGATTCCTGTTAAAAATGTCCCCTTTAAACAAATCAGAAGGGTGCCGGGTGAAACAATTTTTTAAGCAAATTCAAAATTACTTTTTTGTCTCGAAAAATGTATTTTTAGGTTTCTTGGGGAATTATAAACAAAAAACGTCTCCTGTCATATTTCTGAAAAGTTGATGGTTTTCGAGTTATAAGCGATTTAAAATCTGAAAAATGCGATGCGATGCATTTTCGATGCTTGAAAGTTTTAATAAAATGACAGATCATTTTTATTTAAGATGACCCAAAAATGCAAAAAACATTTTCTCGGGCAAAAAAGGTGATGTTTTGAATTTGTTAAAAAAATATTAAACAATTTCTGCCCAAAAATTTCGCCCGGCATTCTCGGATATTTTTTAACAAGAATCCACAAAGAAACCGAATCAGAACAGTCAGACAAACGCAGCATAAATCCGGACCCCGGAAGTGTCATAGGTTTTCGAAACGGACCCCCACGGAAACTAATTGGTGACCTCTGATATAGACTATAGGCTTAGAAAACTGGAAGAGGAGTACACCAGGTGGGGCCTCACCATTATTAATATACAAAAAACCGAGTACTTAGTTGTAGGAGAAAAACCAGAAAGCCTACAAGTTGAAATGGGATCCATAAAACCAACAGAAACCTTCAAATACCTGGGAATTCAAATGACATCAAAAGGAGGGAGTAACGTAGAAATACATTCCACCAGACAGATACACGGACTATTGTGGAATAATAAAATAACAAAAAAATAAATAAAAGAAGAATTTATAAAACAATAATAGAAAGTATTGTGTTGTACGACGCCGAACTCTGGGAAATAAGCGAAAGAAACAAATCAAAAATTAAGGCAATGGAAATGAATCGGTCATTTTGAAAAGGGGTCACCTCCACTTTTTTGACATTTCCACTTTTCGTTGAATTTATATTTAATACACATAGATACGTCTATTCCACATGAAAACGTGTCAACTTTCAATGTTACGACCATAAGCACAGCATACGCATACCCCGCAAACCAGTTTCGTTTGAAAAGGGCTCATCTCCTAGAGATACCCATTTTAGATGACCCGTTTTCAAAATGAACATCATCTGTTTCTAGGTCTTTTAAAATTTAAAAACATTTTTAAAATATCCATCAGCTTGTATTTAGCCGTTTAATGTGTGTAATAAACAATATTCACATTATTAGTATGGTATAACTAGACCCAAACCCAGACATTCAAAGTGAAAGTTAACCTCCAACACCAAATTGTTCTATATGGTCCACATAATGTTCAGAAAAAAGTCACACCATTTTGAGCGACGGGTTTGGGGGTGAGGGGGGAAAAATCGGTAAATTCGTAGTTTTTTACGTTTTCCGTCAATATTTTTTAAACTATGCGGTTTAGCATGAATAACCTTCTATGCAAAAATGTTCTACATTAAATTTGAAATAAAAAAAGGTCCTATGCATAACCCTTCTAAAATGAACGGTTCAAAACTGTGCTTTAGCAAAAAGAATGTTCTATACAAAAATGTTCTACGTGAAATTTAAAATAAAAAAGGTCCTATACATAATTGTTATAAAATCAACGGTTCCATAGTTACGGAGGGTAAAAAGTGGAGGTTTTCGATACTTTTTATATTCTTTGGGCAATTTATAGAAATTTTCTTTAACAGGATTGTGTTCTGTAAATAAAATTTGCTATTTAAGTGGCCGATGATATGTTAGTGATAAGTTCTTGAAGAAACGTCAACCTCACCACCCAAAATCATCATCAATTGCCCAGATAATATAAAAAGTATCGAAAACCTTCACTTTTCACCCTCCGTAATTCTGGAACCGTTGATTTTATAACAATTATGTATAGAACATTTCTGTATAACATTTATGCATCGGACCTTTTTTGTTTTAAATTTTATGTAGAACATTTTTGTATAGACCACTGTTTACGCTAAAGCATAGTTTTAGAAATATTGACGAAAAACGTAACAAAACTACTAATTTACCGACTTCTCCCCCATCTCCCCTCCAAACCGGACGCTCAAAATGGTGTAACTTTTTCCTGAACAATATGTGGACCATATAGAACAATTTGGTGTTGGAGGAAATCTTTTACTTTAGATGTCTGGGTTAGGCTTTTTTTGGACCAATTATATTATACTACTTCCGTAACTTTGGAACCGTTCATTTTAAAAGGATTATGAATAGGATCTTTTTTATTGCAAATTTAATGTAGAACATTTTTGTATAGAAGGTTGTTCATGCTAAACCGCATAGTTTTAGAAATATTGACGAAAAACCTAAAAAACTACGAATTTACCGATTTCTCTCCCCTCTCCCCCCAAACCAGACGCTCAAAATGGTGTGACTTTTTTCTGAACATTATGTGGACCTTATAGAACAATTTGGTGTTGGAGGATAACTTTCACTTTGGATGTCTGGGTTATGCCATTATTTGGATCAATTATATCATACTATAAATATGACTATTTTTTTCTTATCATACTTGTTCATTATGAAAACGGGTCATCTCTTTTTAAAAAAATTGCGGTTGCTAGGTCTTTTAAAACCTAAAAAAATAATTTTAAATTATTCATCAGCTTGTATAGTGAATATTAAACGCAAAAAAATACTTAAAACAATTATTTTCCTAATAGTCTTAAAGATTTGAACTATTTATAATGGGAATAATGTTAAATTAGTCTTAAAGATAAATAGTTTTTGACCTCTCCTTTAAAATTTAAAAAAGAGGATATGACCCCTTTTTAAAATGACTGTGAGTGTTTTAAATAGACACGATCGAAGCCAAAAGGACTGTGTACTCAAAATATGAGTAAAATTAAAAAATAAAAAACAGCTTATGTTTCATCTCTGTAGGTTCTGAGGTGATTCACCATCCCCATAAGTACGTTTCTTTATCTCCACACGTCTTCAGTGGGGCTACGTGAACACCCCTAAACCGAATTAATTAAAGTGACTTGTGAAATAAATTTAAAATTAAGAACATTATTAATTTGCGAAAACCTGAACATAATTTTGATTTTGCTTAGACTTGTTAAATAATAAATAACTATCCCAGTAGATTCACAAACAAAACTTACATAATTAAGTATAGGTACGTAACGTATCCATATAATTTCTACTGAATTCCGTATTTCGTAGGAACAGGTGTCAGCATGTCAGCAATCAAAAGCGTCGACAGATGATGAAGTTATTACCGTGTGTATCTTTTTTAGAGCTCTACTTTAAACTATTCTGAACGGTGATTTATTTAATAAAAGCGATATTATGGGCTCCTGGATGGATCTAAAAGCTAAATAGACATCAGATAGATCTTTAGGATGGCCATAAAGTGTACGGCCGTCGCTTTATGGCAATCTCTCACGTATACCCTGGTTCTCTTCTCTTCTCTGTTCTTCTCTGCTCGAGGAACTGTTGGGAACGGCCGGGCCGCCGCACTTTATGACGAAAACATGAAAAATAAATTACGACTTTCTGGAGGTGTGTTACTAATTTTATTGTTGTTTCAAGATATATGTCTGTATTTACCAGTAGCTGATCTTACAGACGTGCATTTTTGAGAAATTAACGTAAATATTAAAAAATTGAAATATAAAATATTTTCAATATATTATCACCAAATTGATAGGTAAAATACAAAAACAAGAAGTATAGAAAATATATAGGGTGTTTCATTAGTAATTGTCCATATAGTAACTGTAGAAACCTTAGCACAAAATACGAAGATTTAACCTAAAACACTTAAATAAAATTTGGTTCCTTACTGAATTACAGGGTGTTTTATCTAAAAATTTAAAAACTATTTTTGCTCAGCATTTCAAAGCTATTCCATGTATCCTTTTCATACTAGGCAGGAAGTATAGGTACTGTACAAACTACTAAATTATGTTAAACAAACGTTTCTGGCTATTACCAGTTTACCCTTTCCAAATTCTACGCCATTGGCGGAATTGCTATTTTAGTCCAATATTTGGATTCTCCAATACTTTCGATGAAAATAATGTACACTTCATTCGTAACGATAAAGTCATTAGTTTTCGAGATATTTGAAGTTGAAAATGAACCGGCACAGCTATTTTTGTTAATGTATTGTGCCCCTTCATTTTTAAAAAATGAAGGGGAAATGATTGTGAAACGAAATAGTTCCTAGGATCGGTATTACAGAGTAATGAAGTGGAAGGAGGCGAGTGACCAACAATGAGGTGCTGATAAGAATGGGGACTGGATAGGCATAATCACCCATTAATTATGAAGATAGAGAGCTATTATTATTGCTAATCTTCAGTAATAGAAAAGATAAATTTCAAACAAATGTTGGCCAACTTATTCCTGTCTTCACCAACTCTCTTAACACTTCTCCAGGGATATCACCAGGTCCAAATACAAATAATCAGGATGATCCTTTTTGAACGAAAACGACAACATAGACACATAGAAGAATTCTAGTAAAGCTCGTGATGTTGAGTAATTATATTTGAAATATTTTTGTGAAAAGTGCATGTGAAATGACAAAAATGTCCTTAAATGATTTTGATTTTCCTATTGTGCTTGTCATTTGATACCTACTAGTTGTCCAAATATTTATTTTCTTTTGTGTTCAATGTATACAAGCGTTGATACCTACATGATACCTACAAGCGTTTATATATTTTGTAACAGTATTATATTAATAAGGTCGGTATAAGTCAATAATACCATTTAAGCTCAAATAAAATAAAAACACGTTTATTTGTGATGTATCTTTAGGAACTGTGATAATTATACAATACTGTGGTTAAGCAATTCCTAAATTTATTTTATAATTTTTAAATATATAAATAAAATTCACTTTATTGTATAGAGATTGGGTTAGGATTTTCTTAATTAAACCTTGATGCAATAAAATCAAGTATGTACATGTACTAATAGACCAGGGCGCATCTGTAAAAATATTAGTACAAATTTGGACGTTGAGAGGTGACTCAAATTTTTTTGCAGAAATTGCTTGAAAATAAATCAAATAATACTATTTGAGTTATCCTCCCTCTCAAAAGGTCCGGAACATTGTTTAAATAATCAAAATGCCAAAAAATGAAGGAAAAATTCGATTTTTTTCTTCGTTTTTTGATTATAACTTTAAAAGTATTCATTTCCGAGAAAAGTTATACTGACATAAAAGTTGCGTAATTAAATTTCCTACAATATAGAATTGGTTATAAATTTAAAAAATAGTCGATTTAATTGCGAAAAAACCATACAAGTATTCGCCTTTTACGTTTTTCAACCATTTATGTTACACTTAGGACCTTCATATTTCACTCAGAAAAACTTTATGATACAGTAAAACAACACTGTAAATTTCATTAATATCGGTAAAATAGATTTTGCAAAATAAATTTTGAAATCCAGCTTTCGCAAAAAAAATTTATTTTTTCAAAATGTAACAGGACTAAAAATAAAACAGATAGCAAGTTGAAATTTTTTTGCGTATAGAACTGTACTGTACATTTCATTTGCAATTTGTAAAATTAAAATCGATTAACTACCACGGCGTCAGGAATTTTTGTAAATAAACATTAATTATTGGTGCTACGCGCAGGACAGCGGATAGTTTGCTCTGATTGGGCATTCCAATGGCATTTGATAATGATTGATACATTTTACTTTTTATTACATTTCTATATAAATAACTAAATTTGTTTATTGCAAAATAAAAACACATACTCTATCCTTTGTAATAACACTTTTTTTAGCACAAACTTTCTTTGTTTATATATTTTAACTTAGAGAATAAAAGTTTATTATTTTTAAACATATGCAATTGTTTAAACAATATTTCACAAACAATAATAAAATTAGTTTGATTTTTGTGGAATTAAAATACTAAAATACAACAAAATATAGAGTAACACAATAATATATTACATAAAGATTGGAAGAAATTTTGGTGAAAATCTACTTGTGTGAATCGAACACCACTGTCCTGCGCGTAGCACCAAAAATTAATGTTTATTTAAAAAATTTCCTGACGCCGTGGTAATTAATCGATTTTAATTTTGCAAATTTCAAATGAAAGGTACAGTACACTTCTATAAGCAAAAAAAAAATTCAACTTGCTACCTGCTTTATTTTCAGTCCTGCAACATTAAAAAAAATGAATTTTTTTGCGAAAGCGGGATTGAAAAATTTATTTTGCAAAATCTATTAAACCGATCTTAATGAAATTTACAGTGTTGTTTTACTATATCATAAAGTTTTTCTGAGTAAAATATGAAGGTCCTAAGTATAGCATAAATGGTTGAAAAACGTAAAATGCCAATACTTGTTTTTGTATGGTTTTTATCGCAATTATTGCTATTTTGCAAAAAGGGTGACTATTTTTTAAATTATCAACCAATTGTATATTGTAGAAAATTTAATTACGCAACTTTTATGTTAGTACAACTTTTCTCAGAAATGAATAGTTTTAAAGTTATAATCAGAAAACCAATAAAAAATCGAATTTTTCCTTAACATTTTGACATTTTGATTATTTACAAAATGTTCCGGACCATTTTGAGTGGGAGGGTAACTCAAATATTATTATTTGAGTTATTTTCAAGCAATTTCTGCAAAAAAATTAGAGTCGGCTCTCAATGTCCATCTCAAAACAGATGCGCCCTTGACTATAATGTAAATACAAATGCGAGAGAGACAATATAGAACAGCTATAAGGCTTTTCGTCCTTTTTCTTAAGGTTCCATCTTCTTTCTAAGGTTGGATATCAACATGGCAATTCTTATTTTACTTACAGCAGCTCTAAATAATTGGTCAGAACTCATCATCATCATTCTCTTTGCCTCATCCCTATGCGGGGCCGGCTTCCCTAATTGCATTACTCCACACAATTCTCTCTTGGGTCATATCAATGTCAATCCCCTTTACCAACATGTCCTGCCTTATCGTCTCACCCCCAGGTCTTCTTTGGTCTTCCTCTCCTACTCCTTCCAGGAATCTGCACTTCAGCTATTCTTCGTATTGGGTGATTAACGTCTCGACGTTGAACATGACCAAACCATCTTAACCTATGCTCTCTCATTTTGGCATTAATTGGTGCCACACCTAGACTTTCCCTAATATACTCATTTCTAATTTTATCCTTCTTTGTCACTCCACTCATCCATCTAAGCATTCTCATTTCCGCCAAATGCATTCGTTGTTCCTTTTTCTTCTTCACTGCCCAACATTCAGTTCCGTACATCATAGCCGGTCTTATGGCTGTTTTATTGAATTTTCCCTTCAGCTTCATTGGAATTTTTCTGTCACACAAAACACCACTCGCTTCTTTCCACTTCATCCATCCAGCCCTAATTCTACTGCATGCATCTCCATCTATTTCTCCATTACTCTGTAATACCGATCCCAGGTACTTAAAACTATGGCTTTTTACAATTAGTTCACCATCCAAAGATACCATTTTATTTGTAGTAACTCCATTTTTAAATGAACATTCCAAATAGGTACTCTGTTTTTGTCCTACTAAGTTTTAAACCTTTTTCCTCCAGAGCTTGCCTCCACTGTTCCAGCTTTTGTTCTAAGTCTCTTTCACTATTTCCTACTAACACGACATCATCAGCATACATTAAGCACCATGGAATGTTACCCTGTAGTTTCGCTGTTATCTGGTCCAAAACTAATGAGAATAAATACGGACTAAGCACAGAGCCTTGGTGCAATCCTACTTTCACATGAAAATCAGTCTCTCCCACACCTGTTCTAACACTAGTCGTTACTCCCTCACAATATTTACATATTCACCAGGGACTCCTTTCTTATTGAGTGCCCACCACAGAATCTCTCGAGGAACTCTATCATATGCTTTCTGAAGATCAATGAATAACATATGAGCGTTTGTTTCTTTACTCCTGTATTTTTCCATCAGTTGCCTTATAATGAAAATTGCATCTGTTGTTGATCTGCCCTGCATAAAGCCAAATTGATTCTCGGATATTTTGGTTTGTTCACGTATCCATCTATCAATTACACTTTCCCATATTTTCATGGTGTGGATAAACAGTTTTATAGTCCTGTAGGTTGTACATTGTTGTATATATCCCTTGTTTTTGTAAACAGGTACCAGTATACTGCTTCTCCATTCATCTGGCATTTGTCCAACTTCCATAATTCTATTAAATAGACCTGCTAGCCACCTTGTTCCTGTCTCTCCCAATGCTCTCCACACTTCCCCAGGAATACCATCTGGTCCTACCGCTTTTCCTTTCTTTATTTTTTGAAGCGCTTGAGCCACTTCCTCGTTTGTTATTTTGGTGACCATTGCTGCTATTGTCTCCGTTGACTCTACGGTCACTTTACTTCCTTTAAGGATCGTTTAAACACAGCGATAAATCAAACAACTTATCAAGGTCAATCGAGTTGTTGCAACTTATCATTGTGTGTAAACGGTGCATCGCACAACTTATCAAAGTTGGAGTTGGGTTGAAGGTGGTATCGCATTGAATCGCAGCGTCTAAACAGCGTTTCAACTTGTCATCACAACTAGTTGCTGTGACTTGTCGTTGTGTTTAAACGACGCTTTACAGATAGCACAGAAGAAATTTGGTTTAAGGTTGTTGTCAGACAAGTCTCTAAAATATTTATAATTAGGCTGGTCATTGGATTTAGTACAGCTACTATTAATGTCTACTACAAATTCCAAACTAATTGCTCTATGGTCACTTAAATGCGCTTCAAAAACATTAGAATTGCATTGAAGTATATTAGTTGTATTGGTTATAATATAATCAATCTTACTGATAGAAGTTTGGTTCAAACAATTTGTCGCTAACCTTGTGGGAACCATAGAGGTTATGCTGAGGTTATGCTAAGATTGTAGCTCATTAGAACATCGTTAAAAAGAATTTTAAATAAACTATTTTCTAAATAATCAATGTTTAAGTCACCACAAATAAAAATATCGTCAACATACCTATTACAGAGTTCAATTGTATAGGAAAACTGCTTCAAAAACAAATAAAAGTCTCCACTGGGAGGCCTGTAGATACTGATGACTGCAACTTTTCTTTCACAAAACATTATATTTACCGCACTGCACTCATAATGCATTTCCACACCGAACTGGCACACATTGATAATCTGATATTCATACCCACATTTCACATACAGAACCGATCCGCCATGCTCATGGATAGGTCGACAATAACTGGTTACAAGATCGTAACCCGGAGTTACCATTAGAGATATTTCATCCTGGTTACACCAGTGCTCCGCAATACTGACGACAATGGGATTTTCTTGGTCAAGCAGAATTTCCAACCTTTCAAGTTTGTTTCTAACGGACGCTGTATTTAACTGTATAATTTTAAAAATTGCCGTATGTTTTGTTTCATTGTCGATAGATACTTCTACTCGATTTGCTCTTTCTTTTTCCTCAATTGAAAAAAATTTCGTATACAGGCTTTGTTTGGCCAAATCGAGGCATCCAACGCCTTATTGTAGTTTGCTTTCGAGATTTCCACTTTGAAAGAAGAATATATATCAGGACGACGAGATGGAAGAGCTGAGCAGCTGGCTTCTGGCAGATTTTTTGATAAAAATGATTGAAGGTCTTCTGCAGATGTTTGCGGTTTCAGATTAAATACGTGTAAAGCAACTGTTTGATCCACTCCTTCTACATTAGAATTTCCAGAATAGTTACCCACTAATAAGTTTTTTTTGGGTGATTTCTTTTGGGGTGATTTTTTTTGGGGTTTTTTATGATTTCCAAAGTATATACATTTTAAATTAAGATTGGGGAGTGCTTCTAGTAGCATTTAACGTGTCTTGGTTTGTTTATTTCTACTGCATCTTAATTGTAAATTTAGTATACACACAATACGGTCACAATCGGAATGATGTTATGTTATTTAAGAACAGTGGAGACTAAGACCATTGTTTAAAAAATAATTTTTTAAATAGTCTTTTAGTCTTTTTTAAACAATGCTAAGACAGTTTGAAATAAATAAAGGAATAACAGGTGCCTGTTGTTTCCGATAATCTGAGCCAATGAACGTCGCTCTGCCGCCGTGTGCCATGAGTCATTTTTACTATCGTATAGTTCAAATTACACAAATACCCATTATCTCTCAAATATTATATTAGATACATTTTTATTGTTAAAATGTTTGTCTGATGAAAATCGGTCCAGGTTAGCCGAAGTTCAGGGTTATCGGGGGCCGACTTATCGGGGTTCCACTGTACAGTGAAATGCATAAGACAAATTCATATTGAAAATAAAGGAGAATAGGCAACGGTATGACATACCGCATGTCAGAGTCTACGTCCTAGAACATCCACGTCAGTAATTATAGTCCAAGAGGCAGCGCTGAAAAATTTCTCTGAGTTTACTAAAGCTAGTTATTTCACAGTTGATTATTGTGATTGTGTAGAGAAACATACTGCGGTTGGTCAAGCGAGACAGAACAGGTGGTACTGATAGCTTGTCAAAGTTGCAAAGAGGTAATTAAATCAATTTACTAAGGCTGAAAATCAGTACACATATTCTAAATTGAATATAAATAAGTTATTATAGTCTGTCAGCTCTATCACGGGACAGAGCCGGTCAGTCGGCCCCAATGACTGTACAGGGTTATTCGCTATATTTTGACCCGCCTCTAAACTGCTTTATTTTACAGAATTAGAAAAAAATTTATTAAAAACGAAGATCACGAAAGTTTCAATGTAATTGTCAGTGGCTCACCGATTCGGTTAAGACTGGAAGTCAGGGCCTGGCGACATAGCACCAGAACTGCTCAAATACGGTAGCAACACCCTGTATGAATACCTAAGAGATCTATTTAATAGATGTATGAATGGCGAAGTCATACCAAAAGAATGGCAATTGTCTGTAATTTCTACAATACACAAGAAAGGCAGTAAAAATATATGCGATAATTACCGGGGAATATCTGTCACAAGCACCATCAGCAGAGTTTACGGAAAAATTATCAAAAATAAAATAGAAGAAGAATACAAGGACTTAGAGGCCGAAGAGCAAGCCGGTTTCCGCGCTGGCAGATCCACCACTGACCACCTATATTGTGTAACACAGTTAATAGACAAACAAATAGCCTACAATCAAGAACTGCATTTAGTGTACATAGACTTAAAAAAAGCATACGATACTGTACCACAAAGTAAACTTTGGGAAGCCCTCGAAAAAACTAACATCAGTCTGAACCTCATTAAAGCTGTAAAAAATCTATACCAACATAATATAGCAAAAGTTAAGCTAGGCAAGGAAATCTCGTCAGGATTTGAAGTGAATAAGGGTCTTAAACAGGGCCTATCGCCGACACTATTTAAAATATATTTAGAGCAAGTTTTGAAATCCTGGAAAAGGAAATGTAAGAATATGGGTATACCGCTAAATGATGATAACATGCTATACACTCTATGTTTTGCGGATGATCAGATTCTTATGGCCCAGGATTATCACGATATTGAATATATGACCCGAAAAATCATAGAAGAGTACCGGAACTGGGGTTTAGAAGTGAATACCAAGAAAACGGAATATATGTGCGTTGGAGGTATACAGCAGGATCTAGAGTTGGAAAATGAAATAACTATTAATCACTGTCAGGAATATAAATACTTGGGTCTTAAAATTACACAAGATGGAACGTTGGACAAGAATATCAAAGAAAGGTGCACACAAGGAAGGAAAGCTATCGCATTATTGAACAAAATCCTATGGGACCAAAGTATCTCCAAAGAAAATAAACGTAACATCTATAACAGCATTGTTAAGAGCATTATAACATACAGCAGCGAAGTTTGGCCACTTAAAGAAAAATCCGAAAATATGCTCAGAACAACTGAAATGGACTTCTGGAGAAGATCTGCTGGTATATCAAGAATACAAAAAATCAGAAATACAAGAATATTGGAGATAATGGATGTAAAGCATACAATAATGGACGATATAAAAACAAAGCAACTAAGATGGTTTGGCCACGTACAACGTATGGAAGAAGACAGATTACCCAAGCAAGTGCTACGATGGGCACCAAAAGGACGGCGGAAAAGAGGAAGACCTAGGAAAAGCTGGATATAAGGAATCCATAGGGAAATCAGAGAAAGAGGCTTGAACGAAGACATGTGCTACGATCGAGAGCAATGGCGATTGGGAATCGGAAGACGTCGTAGAACGTTATGAACCGATTATATATATATATATATATATATATATATATATATATATATATATATATATATATATATATATATATATATATATATATATATATATATATATATATATATATATATATTTAAAGGTATTCAGCTAGTGAATTCAGAATTGTTTTAACATCTTAAACATACTACAAATTGCTTTGTAAGTATTATATCACTTTTGTTAAGGTTATTTATACTTATAGACTTCATCCTTTATTTGTAGTGAACTGATGAAGCTTTCGAAATTGTAAAGCGAAACGTTTTCAATATATCAATGAAGTAGTTGACTTCTTTATTTAATTGCCAACTAAATTGACCGATTCAACCTCTGAATTCACTAGCTGAATACCTTTAAATTTAAATTAACGGTCGCATACCTTGCAATATATATATATATATATATATATATATATATATATATATATATAGAAAAAAATGTAAAATACAAAACTGATTGTATTTTTAAATTATGATTTTTTGACATATATATCTAGTGACGTCATCCATCTGGGCGTGATGACGCAATCGACTATTTTTTTTAAATAAGAATAGGGGTCGTGTGCTAGCTCATTTGAAAGGTTATTCAATTCCCTATTCAGTAACATAAACATTAACATGATTGTTTAAACAGGGTGTGCAAAAAAATTTTTTAATTAAATTAATAATTGTTTAATAACTAAAAAAATTGGAAACCCTGTATAAATAATTATCTTAATGTTTGTATTACTGCATAGAGAATTGAATAACCTTTCAAATGAGCTAGCACATGACCCCTATTCTCATTTAAAAAATAGTCGATTACGTCATCACGCCCAGATAGATGACGTCACTAGTACGATATATGTCAAAAAATCATAATTAAAAAATCGAATAACTTTTGTTTTTTACATTTTTTTTAATTCTGTAAATAAAGCGGTTTACAGGGGGTCAAAATATAGTGAATAACCCTGTACATTCATTGGGGCCGACCGACCGGCTCTGTCCCGTCATACAGCTGACCGACTATAATAACTTTTATTTATATTCAATTTAGAATGTGTGTACTGATCTTTAGCCTTAGTAAATGGATTTAATTACCTCCGCAGGTAAGCAACTTTGACAAGCTGTCAGTACCACCTGTTCTACGTTTCGCTTGACCGACCGCAGTATGTTTCTCTACACAATCACGGTAATCAAGTGTGAAAAAACTAGCTTTAGTAAATTCAGAGAGATTTTTCGGCGCTGCCTCTCCGTCTATCAAGGGTTAAAGGGGCTCTAGTGAGACTAAGATTAAGCAATGAATTGGACAATTGGACAAGGTAAGCAGGTGACAAAACAACTAAACTGCGTGCTATTGAACACAAATTATACAACATACAAAAATTAGAATCTACATATAAGACTGTATAAGACCATAGTCGAAACTATCGCAACTTCTGGAGCTGAGATCAGGCAAATGATAGAATGTTTAAAACAAGAACACAACATAATGCTTTCAACTGAGATTTTGTTCTTTTGAAAGGGTTATAGTTGAAAGAACTTGAACGAGTCACTAATAACGAGTGTATGCAAACTTTGAACAGCCATCTTAACCAATTTTTATCTTACAGAAATCAAAAAATCCAAGATATTCAGAAAATAAATACATTTTTTACCAACTTCACTTTGAGTGTAACTTCCTTAGTTTTGATGCTAGAAACTTTTATAAAACAAAAACAAAAATAAAGCTTTCTTAAACACTTTAAAAATGTTTGATGAGTTGTTCCTGAAAGTGCTTCATTTTTTGGTTATTTCACGTTGAAATATTCGGTTTGGAATTTGACGAATAATAACCTACTTTTCGCATGAGCTACAACTCTGCTTCTGCTAGTTCTATAGACTTCATACGTACACCATTTTTTTTTCGCGATGTAAAGAAACCAAAATCCAAATTCTCAAGCAATTCCAGTCCAAATACATTCCAAAACGGTCATTTTGGACAAATCATAGTCCTGTCGCCAGGGGGGTACAACTGCCTCCTTAATTCAGATGGACTTACCCAAGTTTTTTTTTATGTATTTTGACCCGTAGAACACGAATTTTTTGGGTAACAGTTGATCCGGATGTCGATAAGATTGTTATAAACAAAAAACTTGAGGAATTACATAACAGCGATTCTTCGCAAAACAGAACATTTTTTTGTATTTTCTGGGTGATTCTCAGTAAAAAATGGTCTTACAGGTTTTTTCGTAGGATGCATAGTTTTCGAGATAACGCGGTTGAACTTTGAAAAAATCGAAAAAGTGCAATTTTTGAACACGAATAAATTTTGATTAAAAAATAAAATAGCACTTCTGCTTACTGAATTTGAAAGTTCAAGTCAAATTCTATCGGTTTTGATTATGTGCATTGCTAAAAATTCAAGTTTTTATTTGTTAAACAAAGCCATAAACACAGTGTTTCCCGTGCCCAATGCATGCGTTTTAATGTAGGTAATCTACGTAGAAATTGTCTGTATGCGCGCCTACTCGTTCGATTTCAACTGAGAAATGCATTGAAAACATCATTCAATCACTATGTGTTTATAGCTTTGTTTAACAATAAAAAAATTAATTTTTAGCAATGAAAGTAATCAAAACCGATAGAATTTGACTTGAACTTTCAAATGCGGTAAGCAGAATTGCTATTTTATTTTTCAATCAAAAGTTATTCGGGTTCAAAAATTGCAATTTTGGATTTTTTGAAAGTTTAACCGCGTTTATTTCGAAAACTATGCATCCTACGAAAAAACTTGTAAAAACATTTTTTGCTTAGAATGACTCAAAAAATACAAAAAAATGTTTTGTTTTGCAAAAAAAATCGCTATTATGTGATTCCTCAAGTTCTTTGTTTATAACAATCTTATCGACATCCGGATCGACTGTTAGACTGTTAATAAAATTCGTGTTCTACGGGTCAAAATACATAAAAAAATTATTTTGGTAAGTCCATCTGAATTAAGGAGGCCGTTGTACAACCACTGGCGACAGGACTATCATGTCAGAACAGGTTAAAAAGTTCTGTAAACTTGATACGATAATCAAAGAAACAATAAATCAAATTGTTTTAATTCTAATTGATTGTTTTGAACTAAAATTCAATCAAATCTATTTCTAATGCTCCTGTAAACCCCCAAATAATCAGTAATTCGTAAGATATCCAAAAACAAATTTCCTTAAACAAAACTTTTCTGCAAATCCCTAAAGAAACAGCAATAAATTTCCGAAGATTTTGTTGTTATTTTAATTCCCGTGCCATAAGCATTAAGCAAATCGAGCAATATTAATTTTTAAAATCCAAAAACAATTAAAACTTTTTAGAAGTCAGGTTTATGTTTGCGCTGTGCTGTGACACCGCCATAAATTTTGTTTATGCGTCAAATGACTTTAACAATAGCATAAAACTTTGGAAGCAGAGGAGTTTACTGCTCTCATTTATTTCCCATTTTAATAGTTTAGGTTGCTTTATGTTAAAACTATAAAAAAGTGGTAGGTAGGTATACTTCCACGTAAAAATGTCACCTTGTTTTTTTTTCGAACTACTCAGTTGGTGTTTTAACATACTTGTGCGAGAATTTGAGGTTATCGCTAAAATACCAGATTGTGCAGTACAGTTACAGTACGGTACTGTAGGTAGGTACAGTATGCTCAAGTTTAGAGCGTTAGTATAAGACAAAAAATAATGATAATAATAATAAGAACTTCAGAGTTCTTACGGAGGGTAAAACAGTTAGGCCAGGGTAATAAGACAAAAATATACCCTGTTCGTGACACTTCAGCAGCCAGGGTTCTGAAGCGTTTTTTCGACAGGTAATACCTATAAGAACAAATTATGTATAACTATTTCCTGCGTAGGATCTGGCGGCCATTTTTATTTATAAACAATTAACTGTCAAAAAATGGCATTTTTCCCTTTTTTTTTCAAATCAACGGAAAACAGTGAAACTTATGATTTTTTTAATACAAATATCTTTGAGATTATGGAAAAAGCTTTGCAAAGTTTGATATACTCATTAATTGTTAATATAATTGCGAAAAAGGTCGGAATTGCAAAAAAATATATTTTCTCAATAACTGTTGTAAAAATTAGTGTACAGCTTTGAATTTTTTGTCAAATGAGGGTTTTTTGGTGCTTAATACGTTATAAGAATTTGAAAGCGATTCATTCAATTGTTTAAATTTTATTCAAATTGTTTATCCCAGAGAGCATTTTTTTGCAATAACATAAGTCAGAAAAAAATGACCTTAGAACCATTCCACAGGTGTCAAATTAAAGAGCATGAGCTACATTTTCAACATCGTTTAAAAAAGTGAATAAAAAATGCATTTATTAGTAATAAATAATTATGAAAAAGTATTGTCAATTTTTCTTTATAAACTTTTTGAATAACTTTTTCCAAAAAATTAACTTTTTTACCCTGTTTTAAGTGCACAACTACCGAGTAATGTTATCTATATCATATTTGATAAAAAATTGTAATAAATATGTATAATTTCTTATATAACAAAATAAAAAGTTTATAAGGAAAGATTTACGATACTTTTGCATAATTATTTATTACTAATAAGTGCATTTTTTATTCACTTTTTTTAAACCAAGTTGAAAATATAGCTCATGCTCTTTTATTTGACACCTGTGGAATGGTTCTAACGTCATTTTCTTCTGACTAATGTTATTGCAAAAAAATGCTCTCTGGGATAAACAATTTGAATAAAATTTAAACACTTGAATGAATTGCTTTCAAATTTTTATCACATGTCATATTAAACACCAAAGAACCCTTATTTGACAAAAATGTCAAAGCTGTACACTAATTTTTACAACAGTTATTGCGAAAATATTTTTTTTGCAATTCCGACCTTTTTTCGCATTTATATTAACAATAAATGAGTATATCACACTTTATACGTCATTTTAAAGCTTTTTCCATAATCTCGAAGATATTTGTACTAAAAAAACCATAAGTTTCCCTGTTTTCCATTGATTTAAAAAAAAAGTGAAAAATGCCATGTTTTGACACTTAATTGTTTATCAATAAAAATGGCCGTCAGATCCTACGCAGGAAATAGTTACAATTTGCTCTTATAGGTATTACCTGTCGAAAAAACGCTTCAGTACCCTGGCTGTTCAAGTGTCACGGAAAAATCCTTATTACCCTGGACTAAGTTGCAATATTCACATCTTACTAACCTCTTAAAACATAATCTAATTTGAGTAAAAATTTGTTTAACACGTTCAGTGCCACATGTATCCAACATGGATACACGCGTCACACTGATTTAGTGGCCGCGTGTATCCAATGTGGCACATGTATTTTTCTATTTTGAGCCGTGTATATATCCGCACCAGATACACACCGTCTAAATATCTTTATGGATGCTTGTAAGTAGTGGTCTACGAAATCCAAAGCTCTGGTTGGCCTGGAGGTAAATACTGCGATGATTTTTGCCTAGACATATTTTTAAACAAAATAAAGGAAAATGAAACAATTTATTTATTTTATACAAAAAAAAATATATAATAAAACATTTTTGTGGGTTAAAAACAAATTAAAAGATAGTATTTTTCGATAAAATGAACGAAATGAAACTGTTTCTAAAAACTGTTTTACATAAAAATGTTTGACCAGATACATGTGGCCGCGTGTATCCAATGCGGATACATACAAAAAATGACGTCATACCTATAACAATCAAATCATGTTTTTACAGGTTTTTCTTAAACTGGCATACTAAGACCATGTTTTATATTTGTTTTTTTTTCATTTTGACAGCCTGTGGAACTCTATTTTTGTGTTACCATAGTGGCACTCAATGTGTTAAGGTACTAAATACCTACGCTTGTTCGCTGCTTGGCTATTTATTTGGTATTGTTAATTGGATTAAACGGATATAGAAAGTCGGCAGAGAAAAGTAGGTACCTACTAACCTACCTCAAAAAGACACAAAAATCATCATCTTCGTAGTACAGTAGAAAGAACATTACCGCAGTATTTAGGAAGGAGTAAGGAGAACAGTTACTTGGCGTGCTCGCAGAGAAGTCGCCACTCCCCATTCCTAGCAACTTCCCTCCATCTTCTGATCCTTAGAATCTTCTTATCCCAAGATCTTCCACATCATCAATCCATCTACTTAGCGGTGTTCTTTACTTCTCCTGCCCGACGAGAATGTCAAAAGGTGGAAGGCAATCGTAAATACTTATTTCTGACTATTTGGTCGTCATCAGTACGGTGCAGCCAAGTGAAAGCAGGAGCAAATTAACTTGAGAAAGCATCACTACAGGAACAATTCAACCATTTTGTGACAATATGTGAACTCCTGTAGTGATCCTTTCTCAAGTTAATTTACTTGAATATTTACAAGCTATAATTAATAATGCTAGTGTGGAACTACGATGAAAGAAAACTCAACTATTTTTCTTGCAATACCTGAGCATGAAAATAGTGAAGCACTCTTTCGTATAGATTTCATTTCAGATGCTCAAATGGTGTTAAATATACCTAAATGGCAGTGGTTCTTTGAGGATGATCCCTTACCAACTTTGATTTTTTTAAGGAGCAGATCCAGTATATCTCTTTCAATTTCTACAGATCTGCCAAAGTTCTAATAAAGTCTACAGACTACCGGCTCAAAGATGGTAAACATTTTAATCCCAATGAAAGACTTCGGAGCAGTTAATTCGAACACATCCTTACAGTTTTTGAAAAGAGTAAAGAACAAACCCATATGCTGAACATAGTATCCAGCCAACAGACTTTACTAATAGATGAACTTCTAGAAAATAGAATCATTGAATAATGTGAATCCCCTTATGCATTCCAGCGGTGAAAACGAGCAGGAAATATGAGACGTGTTAATTATAGGCATTTGGACAATAGTTTGTTCCTATTCAATTACCTAGAGCTGATGATTTACTTCATTCTACTGCCAAGGCTGTCTTCATTATCACCTTAGATTTAAAAAGTGGTTATCACCAGATACCAGTGAAGAAGGATAGAGGCATGGAGGTATGCCGATCCGAGCATTATCTCCTTCATAGTTCTTCTCTATATGATATTCATCTTTACATCTTTACGTTTTCATGTCATTTGACCATTATGTAAGTCCGCGGAACTAAGGCAGAGCAGCTTTATATAAGCTCTCCTCTAATTCCCGATAGAGCTCTTATTTTGTAAACCCATTCTTGTATCAATGATACCTCGAACCTTCTCATGGCAATAGTAAGTTCTGCCGAAGCTACTTTACTATGCTGGAGGTTTGCCTGCAGGATTCTGATTGGAGCCATTGACGCCACCGATTTTCTTGAAGGGTACTTTACAAGATTTTTGGCTTAAGGTCTTGATTTGGGGTCTTTAGACGGGTTCTGATAGTTGCTTGAGACTAAATAAAGACCTGAAATGCTAATAGATCTAAGTGCCACTTTTTACAAATATCCTTTTATTTTTGCTAAGTGATCTATGTCCCTATACACTGCTGAAAGATCTGTTGGAATTTTTTGTAGCCGTTTGGAGAGTGTTTGGCACATACAGTCGGAAAAATGAAAGAATATCTATGAACGATCACATCAATCACATATTCAGATTATTAATAATATATCTCTCTAGTTTGTTATTTATGGAAAAAAAACAGCAAATACAAAATATTATGTGATTGATGTGATCGTTCATAGGTATTCTTTCATTTTTCCGACTGTAGATCTTTTAGCAGTGCATTGGCATAGGGACATAGGCACTTTATTAGCAACAATAAAAGGATATTTGTAAAAAGTGGCACTTAAATCTATTAGCACTTCAGGTCTTCAAATGACTATGGAGCCCTTGGGAATATTATTGGGATCAACTATATTTAAATTTGCTTCCTCCCACAGCCCCCATAGTCCTCACCACTTCAGTAGTCTATTATTCTGTTTAAGCCAGTGATATGTTGTAATACAAGTTGTACGTTAATTCTTTCTTTATTCGACGCCCTTATTGTTCGAAAAATTTGACTCTGAACAACTTCAACCTTATTATTTGATTTGTGGTAGTAACTGTAGTTTGTTTACTAAAATTTGTCTGGAAAATGAAGACGATTTACATTTAAATATTCTTCTTTCTAAAGTTGAGTACCTCACCTCAATCGTTGCTTTCGTCACCCAATGTAAATTTTTTACACCCAGTTTTTTTAAAGTCCCCTACTTTTTTACGACAGAACTACCTGGTAATTCTATATTTTTTCTTTGTTGAATTATTTATCACCAAGCCTCCATTAAAAAAGACACTTAAGTTAAGACATTTTGGCCAATACAATGTCATTTTATCGCATTTTTATTATTAATTTTTATATTTGCACTTTCCATCATTCCATCTACCTCTTTTTAAGTATTCCAAGAAAATTTGGCTCAATTATATATTAATCAAGTGTTGATTTACAAATCAAGTTCTGCAAAGAATGTTTAGACAAATTAATGTCTTCGTGTTTTACGAAGTAATAAATCAAGATATTATAAAATAATCTTAAGGTGGACGATTGACCGACACTGAGTCATTTCTGGAGGCGATAAAACAATTTGAATAGTTAAAATGTCACTAAGTAAATGTCAACATTGACGTAGTAGTATTTTGTAGTTGAATTTAAAAGTAAGTAAAATACTGCGTAGGTGTATGTAAATTAGACATTACGTTATTTGTTTTATCGATATTTATAACGAAATTAAATCTATTAACAATCAGATATCTATAGTTTGGAGAGAAACTTTGATCTAAGGGGGTGATTGATATACTGAACGTTAGAAGAAGTATTCCTAATGAAAATGTCACAAAAAGACTGAAGGATTTTTAGATAACATTCATCATCATCGCCATTAAGTTATCGTGATTTACCCAAAAAAATTGGGTTAACCTTTAACTACCCGCGCATCAAGTTAGAAAATACTCTTAAAAACAGCGGATTTGTTTATTTTTTTTTTTTGAAAAAAAAACTTAGTTGTTTGTTATAAACCTTATTCGGCATCAGTGAATACTTGGAGTTCCTTCTCAGTAAGCCAATTGGGATTTATAACTGGAATCATGGAATGACTGGATTCCATGATAAATAAAATTAATAATAAAAATTTTTTTGAAATGTGATTTTTTACAGGAGAAAAAGTATTGTTTATAAAGAAAAATATATTTTGTGCCATAATGACAAAAAAACAATTGAAATATGCACTTGTATTACTACTTTATATTAATATAATCATGGCGTATATTGTCCACCACCCGCAACAACAAATAATAAACTGTAAATTACGATCTTCCCAGAACGCCGATTATAACGAAACTAAAACCAAATTGTAAAGCACATTCCAGTGATAGGTTAGAGAGATAACAAAGTCAAAAACTAAATTTTTAAATATATTTACAGTAGAATTCCTATATCTGGCGTACAAAATACGCCAGCGCGTGTAGTTAAAGGTTAAACGTCATTTACAGTTGATGATCCACAACCATCATGCTTCTTTAATGTCATTAAGTCTTCCTCTTTTTCTTCTTAAATGGAGGTTGGCTAGTACAATTATTGCAAACTCTTCTGTCTTTAACTGTTCAAAATTTAGTCCATTCCTGTCCATTGCTAAATGTTTTTTAGCAATGATAGTATTTTCCTTCCCAGTCCTCTCTTTCCCACTACCTTTACTTTCACTATTAATTGATCATATTGGTACCTACTTATTATTTCTAAGTATGATGGCCATTTCTGGCCTCTGTGTTTATAACTTATTTAACTCTGTTGAAAAGTTCTCGTTTCTTGAATAAAAAGTTATGAGCGGAAGTTTGGCACGAAGAAAAGCATATAGGTATTGTCTTCAAATCTAGTTGTCACATAGTTTATCATGTAGAGTATTTCTTCAATATCAGCTATCGGATTTCCTTGAGAGTCTGTTAAGTGTCCCGGCATTTTTGATTTATACGAGTAGAGGCCTACTGTTTCGTTGCTAGTTTTATGAATATTAAACGAATTATGTTTACGTTCTAATATCTCGATTTCTTCACACTGTTCTTCACTCTATTTTTAGCTTCTCCGACAGCTATTGTTATCTATTACAGGCCAGGAACCGAAGCTTTTCACCTCGCAATTTTTACAGAATGAATCGATTTGCTTGAAAATTCGAGAATAAGTAATGGAGAGTCCAAGGATCAAAATCTATATGATACCGAAAAGCGCTTTTACCATGGGGGTGGTTGCCACCCCATCTCGTGGGTGGAAATTTTTTATTATATTTTGACTGCAAAAGTTGATAAAAACATTCATTCTAAGCAAAAAAATGTTCTATACATTTTTTTGACAGAATTAATAGTTTCCGATTTATTCGCTATCGAAAGTGTTAGTTTTATATCGAAAAAATCAGTATTTTTCGACATATGTACTCATTTTCGATTCACTCAATTTTTGCCGTAGAAAAAATTTTTTCAAACCAAGTTCTTGGGAATAAAATAAACTACAATTTTATATTGAAACATACCTATTTTCGTATCTCTGATGCTAATCTTTCTATTCTGCAGAAAATGGCATTTTTACCAAACTACTCGTTATTTGCTTTTAACTCGTTTTTTTTTTTAAATTAATCATTCTAAGCCAGTCAAACTTCTAGACTCTATTAATAATACATAAATTAATAAGGCCAATTACTAAAAACACCGCTAACTTACATTATTATGCTTCCAATTGGTTTCCCCCTTTTTGTTTTTCAAGAACATACATATATTGATTTTTTAACCGCAACTTTTTTATTTTTTACTTTAGAAAGTTTGTTAAAAAAGAATTTTGTAGGTTTTTACAAGATCTAAAAGCCTATTAATATTAAATCTTTTTAAAATCCTTAGTCGCAAAAAGAGGCGACTTTGAAAGGGTTGGTAAAGGTGGTTTTTGCAGGTTATTACAAGTTCAAGTTCTAATTGTCAATAGCTCACTCAATTTTTTCCGTAGCATAAATTTTTGCAAACCAGATTCTTGGGAACTAAATAAGCTACAATTTCATATGTAAACATTTTTTTCGTATCCCTGGTGTTAATCTTGCTATTCTGAAGAAAACGCCATTTTTTTCCAAACTACAAAAATTCGTTATTCGCTTTTAACTCCATTTCTTTTAAACTAATCATTCTAAGCCGGTCAAACTTCTAGAATCTAGAACCTATTAATAATACATAAGTAAAAAAGACCAAATAAGGTCAATTACTAATTTTAATTAGGGTGGTGATTAGGGGGTTGGTTCCGAACACTTTTTCGCTGAAAAAAATAGGGACTGATATTCTTTTCATTATAAGTAACTTAATTTTTGAGCTAGATAATTTTTTTTTATTTCTGGAGATATATATTTTTAAATACTTTAAATTAGTTGCAAGTTGTCCTCGAAAAATGCATAGTTTTCCCGTCTTTTGACTTTGAAACTACAATATTTAGCATTTGCATTTGATGAAGAAGAGCCAACATATAATAAAGTATAGCTCGATTACTATTGGTCTTAGAGAAAATTTAAAAAAAGTTGTTTTGATAAAACGAAAACTTTTGGAGTTATTAGAAGAAAAGTTATTAAAAACATTGATTTTTTCGATATAAAACTAACAGTTTCGATAGCGAATAAATCGAAAACTATCAATTTTATGAAAAAAATGTATAGAACGTTTTTTGTTTAGAATGAACGTTTTTACCAACTTTTGTGATTAAAATATAATAAAAAATGTCCACCCCCGAGATGGGGTGGCAACCACCTCCATGGTAATAGCGCCTTTCGGCATGATATAGATTTTGATCCTTGGACTATCCACTACTTATTCTCAAATTTTCAAGCAAATCGATTCATTCTGTAAAAATTGCGAGGTTTTGTCCTATTTTAAGCTTCATTACTTGGGACTATTATTTTTATTATTTTGTCTATGTATGTATATAGACGCTGATATGCGTCGTAGTCTTTCCCCTTGGATTCTATTCTTTTGTCCATTCTCTGTAATATACTGTCGTCGTCCATGGTTTTTTCTTGCTGTAATTTTAAGTCGCAAGAATTTGTTTAAATATTGCTGTCTCAATATTTTCTAATTGGTTTATGTCTGTTTCAAAATCATTAACTACATCTAACTTAGACATGTTGATTTTCAGCATTTATAAGGGAAGAAAATCTATATTTTGTCCAGAAATTTACATTGTTTATATTTCTCGAATCTCATTGTTATTTCTTGCATTCATCCTAGAAGTTTGAAATTTTCTAGTAATTCACATCGAACAATATAATCAAAACGTTACACCATCCAGAGATAAAAATAAAATATCCACGTCATGCTTATGTGTATAAAGTTTTGTAATTGTAACACATATAGAGGAACAAAGTAATTACAGTGCCTGTATACTCAAGCGGACTGCGTCAGTGGGTAAATAGAAGTGATAAGAAAAAACCAATATTTGATCTAGTCCTTTAAAAGATTTAGTTTGATTCTTTGTTGATCATGAGCCCGCCTTAATTGATTTGGGAGCATGCACTTTTCCAAAAATATGGGGCAAATACGAAACATCAGTCAGTTTTGAGTTGGGTGGGAAGTATATAAACGCAGTTTTTTGCATAAATATTCTCAAAAGTGGGCTTAAAATGTTAAAAGCAGCTATTGATGTGGAAGCTGAAATTTAATGTGACATAATTAATCTTCTTCTTCTTCTTGTGCCACTCCTATCGGAGATTGGAAATCATCAAGGCTACCCTGACTTTGTTTACAGCTGACCTAAAAAGTTCATTAGTGGTGCAGCCAAACCACTCTCTCAAATTTCGCATCCACGACATTCTTCTACGGCCTGGATTCCGTTTTACTTCTATTTTTCCTTGCATTATATTTTGAAGTAATGCGTATTTATGACCTCTCATCACGTGACCCAAATACTCGAGTTTTCTTCGTTTTATCGTTAACAAAATTTCTGGGTCTCTTCCTATCGTTCGTATTACTTCAAGATTTGTGATTCTTTCAACCCAACTTATCTTCAGCATTCGACGGTAGCACCACATCTCGAAACTTTCAATATTTTTTATGTTGTTCTGTTTGAGAGTCCAGGCCTCTCACCGTATAATAGCGTGTTAAATACGTAGCCTCTTAGCATTCTTAATCGTAGAGGGATGCTTATATCTCTGTTGCAGAAGAATTTTCTCATCTTTATGAAGGTGGCCCTGGTAATTTCAATACGTCTTTTTATTTCATTGTTTTGGTCTCCAGTTTCGTTTATTAAAGTTCCCAAGTATTTATAACTTGATACTTTTTCAATTTGAATGCCGTTTATACTAATATGTGCTTGTTGTGTCATGATTTTACTGAAGACCATATACTTGGTTTTTTTGATATTAATGTTTATGCCATAATTGTTGCAAGCAATATTTATGTTTGTAAGTAATCGCTGTAATTCTTCTACTGTTCTTGCAACTAGTACAGTGTCGTCTGCGTATCGAATATTATTTACAACCTCTCCATTGATTACGATTCCTTCATTTGCTTGCAAAAGGGCTTCCTGACAGATGCTTTCACTATATACATTAAATAGCAGTGGTGACAAAATGCATCCCTGTCTTACTCCTCTACGTATTTCTATTGCTTCTGATATCTCGTTTTCTATTTTGATGTTAGCTTTCTGATTCCAATATAAGTTGAGAATTATTCGCAGATCTTTATTATCTATGTCTTTTCTTTCAAGAATGTCTCTTAGCCTATCGTGGCGTACTCTGTCAAACGCTTTTTCAAAATCGATAAAACATGCATGTACTTCTTGATTAACGTCTAGGCATCTTTGTGTAAGAACATTCAAACCGAAAAGAGCTTTTCGAGTACCTAGTCCTTTTCTGAACCCCATCTGTGTATTACTAATATCTGACTCCAACTTTTGATAAACTAGGTTGTGGATGATTTTTAGAAATATCTTTAGTAGATGGCTCATTAAAGATATTGTTCGATGTTCTGAACATTCTTTTGCATTGGATTTCTTTGGCAGTGTAACGAATGTAGACAGCAGCCACTCTTGAGGTATAATACCAGTATTGTATACTGTGTTAAATAAGTGCAATATTATACCTATTGATTCATCATTCAAGAGCTTTGGTAATTCAGTAGGAACCTCGTCGGGTCCATTTACCTTTCCAGTTTTGGAATTTCTAAGTGCCATTTCTACTTCACATTTTAGGATTTCAGGTCCCGTTTCACCATTTACCTTGTCAATGTTATTTCTGTTGTCCTCAAACAATTCTCTTATGTATTCACTCCATCTATTAATTTTTTCTGTTAAGTCTATAATATTATTTCCGTCTTTGTCCTTAAGCAAACTTATTTGATGTCTTCTTTGGGTTCCTGTAAGTTCTTTTACTTTTTTATGTATATTGAATGTGTCATACTTTCTTTCATAGTCTTCCATTTCTACACATTGTTCTTTAAGCCGTGATTCTTTGGCCTTCTTTATTATTTGCTTTATGTTCTTATCAACCTCTCTGTATTTTTCTGAATTATTTTTCAATTTGCGTCTTTCATCCATTAGTTCTAGTATGTCTGGTTTCATCCACACCTTATGTTTCTTTGGAGATTTGGTTAGGTGTTTCTTTCCCGTAGTTCTTATTATAGTGTTTATATACTTCAGTTTTTCATATATGTTGTCTGTTCTGCGGATTTGGTTTTCTGTCTGCTACACTGAGGCCGGTGTTGATTTCTTCGCGCACTGTTTGTCGTCGGTGTTCACTTTTAAGCTGACTTAAGTCTAACGCTGGGATGATGGTTTTTCTCATTTTCTTTGGTCTAGCTTCTAACACAGATACTACTGGATTATGATCCGAACCGATATCAGTTACAGGGTAAGTTTTAGTAGATTTCACGGCATTACGGTATCTTTTTGTCACCATTATGTAATCTATTTGGTTTCTGATTACTTTTTCTTGTGTGTGTTGAGGTGACGTCCACGTATACAGTCTCCTTGGGGGTAATTTAAAGAATGTATTAGTTATTATTAAATCTTCGCTTTGACAAAACTGAACTAAACGATACCCCTTTCATTTCTATTACCTAAGCCGTATTATTTTCTCCAACTTTACCCTGACCTACCTTGGCGTTCAGATCGCCCATTAAGTGTAGCGGAAGAGAAATCTTGGCCGATCCCCGTATAACAGTAAACACCTCGAGAATGACGTAATCGGATGTGCTAGGCCTCGCCGGAGAATTCTGGAAGGTACGTCACGTAGGCGGAACAAGCCGATAGCTCGAGATGGGAGTCGATTGTTCCAGAATAACAACTGGGTATAAATACGGGCATATTTTGTGAATAAGTTTAGTGTATAAGATAAATTCGTCTGTAACTTATATAAATAAAGTCGTATATAAATTACGAACCGCTAGTTTTATTGTAATTAGAAGTAATTACACTAATCACGCTACACTATGTTAATGTGTTGTCCTCTTTGTTGTTCTCATCACCTATTCTAAGTTATTATAGAATTATAATTAATAATTATTTCCAAAACAGCACTGAGTACTCTCTATGGAAAGCAAGAAAAAGGCTAAGAATACCAGTAACCCATGCTCCACCCTTAAACTGGAAGACAGTAGCTGGACTAGGAGCAATGAGCAAAAGACAGCTAGTTTTTAAACATATTTAGAAAATACATTGAAACCGGATACCAAATTAATGATCAAATATCGTTAGAACCTAAACAGATAGAAGAGACAATCAGACCAAAATAGCTGATGAAAAAAGACAATATACATCCTAATTCAGAACTAAAGTACCTACCAGGATATGATTTAATCACTGGAGAATTACTAATCTGCGTTGTAAAGCAATAGTCAAATTGACCATCATTATTGCTGCAATTAGATTGAGATATGTCCCAAATTTTTGGAAAATAGCTGAAGTTATAATAAAACCAAAATCAGGGAAATCACCAAATGACGTCTTCTCATAATAGACTATCACTTTTATCAGTGATGTCGAAGATTTTTGAGAAACTCCTGCTTTAGAAATTTGGCTTTAGAAATAAACATTCTACGATTAATCACTTACACAAAATTACCAACATAATTGAAAAATTATTTGAAGAAAATAAAGTCTGTTCTTCAATCTTTTTTTTTTATTTTTCTGATTCAAATCTACTAATGGATGTTAGCTAATTTTAATAATAGTTTTGATCGCGCTGTACGTCCTGGGTATACCCAGAGGGAGAATGCCTGCGCATTACAAAATCGAGCGTTCGCGGAGTTCAAATCTTTCCCTCCGAACACCCTCCGGATTTTTAATTCGGTGTTCGCGCAGTACAGAAAAAAGATCCTGAACGTGTCCGGGATACGCTCTCGACGTTCGAGGATTTTGTTTCGGATTTTAAGTTCGCACAGGCGCACAAAATATTTGGGAAGAATTTCTTGACATTCTGTATTCTGTTCTTACTCCTTCCAATTCTTAACCAAAAATATTGTTTTGTTAAACAACTTGTAGATGTAGATTCTGGTTTTTAAAGTTTTAAAATTATGTAAAGTGTTGTATCATTTAAATATTCTTCAAACAAATTTTAATATTTTTTATATTAAAGCTTTTTTAGTTGTGTTTGTCAATGTTTTCCATTAGTATGTTTATAAATAAGTAGGTACCTTTTCTAGTATTATTTTCATTCGATATTCGATAATTATCTATTAAAGTAGTATGTATTGCAATAAATTGTACTCTGTTTTTACTTAATTTTTTCTATCTAGATGAGCTTATAAGTACCTACTTTACCTACATATTCTTGTGGTTTATTTTTCAGTTTAATTTATGAGTTAAATTAGTCTCTTATTGAATATAATGAAACATAAACAACACATCAAACTTATTCTGAAACTATTTCTTGTGTCTTGTTATGTTTCATTATTTTTGTGGTGTAATAAACCACAACACAATGCCACAACCTATCACATTCAATACATATATTATATCAAAATTGGAAATGATTGCTTTATTACTAAATTATTCCTTCCTTCAGATAATGTTAAACCCCCAGGAAGTTAAAGGTAATTTTTATATCTAAATATCAAGCTGCCATTTCCAAGTAATACATAACAAGAAAGACGCTAATCAAATTTCTAACTTCTAAGAAAGGCATTGATGAATAGAAAGTTAATCCTTTGCCTGTTGCTTTTATTCTTTTTCTCTTTGTTGACTTGACATACAAATTTTTTGCATTTGCATTTTTTTGACATTGATTTCGAAATAAGAAAGGGACAACAAAAGGCTTCCTTCTCTAACCTTAATGTATGCAACCCGTCATTACATTACGAATCCGAAAATTGTTCACGGAGCGAAAAATCCTGAGCATGTCCAGGATAAGTTTAGGTTGACGCCTGCGCATTGGAAACTAATCCCGAACTTACTCTGAATACGTTCGAAATGTTCTGCGCGAACGCTGCTAATATAATTATTATTAGCTTATTTTCAAAAAAAAAAATTTGCTAAAAATATGTCTCCTGTCACGATTTTTAAGAAACGTTTGTATTCCCATTGTGCACCTTTCAACAACCCTGTAATTTTCCAAAAACCATCTCAGTTACCGAAACCAAACTCTAGGTACACTGGTACCCCCAATAAATCCCAAAATACCGATAGAATCAATAATTTATGCAAAGTAAGTATTTATTACCGCTTGGCTTTACTGATTCCATTGAAAATCGGCATCCGAACTTTATTGGACGTGTCTGGAGTCAAACGATGTTAAAAGGACCCAAGGATTTTATTGAGGGGCACTGAAAGGGTCGGCAAACTTCATAGTCGACGTTAAGTAGATAATCCTCAGAAAATATCCGATGAACTAACCTTGTTTGTTTGGACAGTTTTACCTACCTAATTGAGATATTTTGGCATGTTTGGGTTTGTGAAATTGTATCGGTAATACTTCCTCTCTTTTTTATATTGGCCGATGACAGGATGCAGATTCCAAAATATTAGGTTCGTGACACTTAAAAAGCTATTTATTTCATTTTTACATTTACCTCTACTCAGTGATGTAAGGAATGTCATTTTTTGAACATTCGCGAATCCGAATGCGAATGCGAATATCTGCTACCGACATTCGCGAATGCGAATATTCAGTTTTTTTAAATTTGATCCAATTTTTGTAATGTCTTCTAAATTTATAATGAGAAGTTAATTGACATCCAGTGTAAATAGATCTGATTCTTAAGGAATCAAGGCTTAATAAAAAAAACTTAAATCTGATAAGTGATTATACGAAGTTAAGTTACCTTTCCTTAATAAAAAAACAGATGAAAAGTGAATTTTGATTTTATTGGCCTAATATTATCTTAAAATTATTTTTTTTTCTGGTATTCATATTATGCGAATTTTGCGAATACGAATGCGAATGCGAATACGAATATTCGTTACATCATAAACCTCTACTAATAAAATATTTTTTGTAGTATTTAAAGTGAACAAAAAATAATCATAGCGAATTATGTCCTCTACTGTTTAATAATGTTGGATGCAATAATAAAACAAGTGAAGAAAAAAAGAGGGTACAAAATGGGCGATAGAGAGATAAAAATACTCTTATGATACCGTGTTAGTAGCAGAATGCGAAGACCACCTACAATCTACAAAGATTGTTGCAAGAATTCAACTTTAACGCAAAAGAAATGAATATGGAAATATCAGCCCAAAAAACAAAAGCTTAGTAATATCCAAAGAACCAATAAGATGCAAATTGGAATTAGACAATCAAATTATACATCAAATAATGACTTTCAAATACCTGGGAATTAATCTATCAGCCGACAACAATATCGAAGAAGAGGTAAAAGACCAAATAATTAAAGCCAGTAGAACCGGCTGGATGCCTAAACGACACAATTTGGAAAAACAAAAACCTAAGAGTGGAAACAAAGGCCAGAATATATAAGTCAGTTATTAGGCCAGTTATGACATACACGGCCGAAACAAGACCAGACACAGGCAAAACACAAAGACATCTGGAGACCAGCGAAATGAAGATCGTAAGAAGGATTGCAGGAAAAGGACTAAAGGACAGGGTAAGAAGTGAGGAAATCAGACGCATATGTGTGGTAGACAATATAAATAGCTGAGTAAAGAACAGAAAAGAAGAGTGGAATCAACACATAAGCGGAATGCCTGAATCTAGGATAGTAACAATAGCCAGGGACAAGTCACCGGTCACCGTTAGGCAAAAGAAGTATAGGACGCCCAAGGAAAAGATGTAATGACAATTTAGGGGCGGAATAAAAGGCACCGTTGAAGAAAAACAGGCAGTAATGCCTATATAAAAGAGAAAGAAGAAGAAGATATTACTTGAAAAAAGGAAAGGACTGTTTGGATATCATAATTATTATGTCAGGAAAATATCGTCTATCTTAAAATCGTTAATTACGCAAAAAATACGTGGAAAGTAATAGTCTATTGGAATTGAAAGTGGAAATTAAGAAGAAAATTTAATACTTGTGATATTAAACTATCTAAACTCTTCTTCTTGACTGTCTTACAACTCTGGATGAGTCTTCGCGCATCCACTAGAGCCCTCCACTTGCATTTCCATTTCCCATTGAATCGGCTTGAACACCATCCTTCTTATTTTCTGGGACAGCCTACTGATCTACCATTTGGTCTCTCAAAAAACAATCTTTAACACTTTGCCTTCTTTTGATCTTACCACATGACATGCCTATCTTACCCGGTTAGCTTTTATATGTCTGACGATATTTTCAGTACCATATAGTCACCAATTCAGCATTGGGGCGCCTTCTCCACTCTCCTGTCAATCCATCTCTTTGAGGGCCAAATATTCTAAGAACCTTCCTTTCCATCATCATCATCAATGGCGCTACAACTCTTCACGAGTCTTTGCCGCGTTTACTATTGCCTTCCATATTTGTCGGTCCTGTGCCACTAATTCCCATTGTCGCACTCCCATTTTCTCTAGATCTTCTTTGACTGTATCTTTCTACCTTTTTCTAGGCCGTCCTACAGACCTTCTTCCATCTGGCCTTTCCCAGAACACATTGTTTATAAGGCGATTGTCGTAACTGCGTATCACATGCCCTGCCCATCTGAGTCTATTCGCCTTCATATATCTGACTAGATTTTCTTTTCCAATAGAGACTCTAGCTCGTTATTGTATCTGCGCCTCCATTAGTTTGTGACGCTGTCTCTGCAAGGGCCATATATCATTCGAAGGATTTTACGTTCCCACACCATCAATTAATTTACTTCCCTTTTTGTTAGCGTCCATGTTTCGCTTCCATACGCGACTGCTGGTCGTATTATGGTCTTATATATCTGGATTTTTGCACCTCGTGAAAGAAGTTTTGACTTCATTAGATGTTGCATTGCAAAGAAAGATCTGTTTCCTGCCATTATTCTTTCAAATACCAGCAGCTTATTTATTTCCCGCAGATGGGTTCGTGTTTTAGTTCCATATATATATGTTCAATGGGTGAATAATTTTATTGGCATGTACAGTATTAATTTAGATTGTCTTTTACCAGCTTAGATATTATAATGATAGCTCTATTCCTCTCATCTACCCTTGCTAAGACCTCTTTTTTTATGTGGTTTTCATCTATGATTGCCGCCCGCTGATATTTAAACTTTTCTACTACTTCTAAGTTGTGATCATTAATAGTGATGTTATGCCTAACTATTGGTCTTGGATTTTTGGTTACTAGCATGCATTTCGTCTTCTTTTCATTTATTCCAAGAACCAGACTATATGTTTCCTCCTAGGGTTGTGAAAACACCTCTCTCACATCTCTTGTAGAATGAGCGACTGTATCTAAGGGTGAAAGGTTCTCGAACCACTATTGGAATGTCATTGTGCATTTCAATCATCGCACGTTCAAAATTCTTAGCTTGTAAAACTGCGCTGTGGAGAAGATTCGTTGCGAATTCAACCTGCCAACAAGAGAGGGCACCAAGATGTCACCGGTATACTTGAGAAACGGCTCTTGGATCAGCATTTGTGAGATGCAGCTAAGTTATTATATATTAAGGGAAGTTGCTCTAGGATGCGTTTGATCGTGTCCAACATCACAAGTTAATGCAGATCCTCAAGAAGCTTGATATAGACCAAAAAGACATAAGATGCATTGAAAACTTGTACTGGTATCAGGCAGCACAATTAAAAATAGACAATACTATATCCAAACCCATACATATAAGAAGGGGTGTTCGGCAGAGATGTGTGCTTTCCCCTCTTTTATTTAACATTTATTCGGAAGCCATATTTCAAGAGTCTTTGGAAGATGCAGAGATGGGAATCAAAGTGAATGGAGTATTGATCAACAACATACGATATGCTGATGATGCTGTCTTAATTTGTGACAACATAGCAGATCTTCAACAACTTGTCACTATAATCGGAGAATACAGTAAGCGAATGGGATTAGATATTAATACCAAAAAGACCAAATTCATGATCATCTCCAGAAACTTGGATGCATTTGAAAACTCCACCATAACACTGAATACTAAGTCCATTGAAAGAGTGAGCAAATTTAAATACCTGGGAACATGGCTTTTTGAAGACTGGGCATCGGACAGGGAAGTAAAATGTCGCATTAAGCAAGCTCGACAAGCTTTATAGGCTTTATAGACAAGGCTAATAAAATCTTTTTGAATTTTTTGTTTACCATGATTCAATGATGAGTTCTGATGTCCACCGCAAAATCCATTATATTCTGAGGTGTCTTTTAAAAATTTGCCACCGTTGGCTTATTTTTCAGTATTTTTCCTTTATTTTTTTCTTGAGTAATCTCTGAATTATACTGAATATTCCTATTTAATTTAAAAAATAAAATAATTCTACTATACTTTCAAAAAAATGTGTTTGGAATATTGATTTCAAC
The DNA here is from genome assembly GCF_917563875.1 of Diabrotica virgifera virgifera. Classification (NCBI taxonomy): domain Eukaryota; kingdom Metazoa; phylum Arthropoda; class Insecta; order Coleoptera; family Chrysomelidae; genus Diabrotica; species Diabrotica virgifera. The sequence goes on along the minus strand of NC_065445.1, from coordinate 24,514,742 downwards.
CCCTTCTCCCCTCCCCCCCAAAGGATAGCTATGACACGATTTTGATAGGCAACCCATGCTAGAAATATTTGTCTATGTATGAAATTTAATAAAAAAAATGTTTCTTTCGGCACATTTTGACCTCCTATTCGGATCTTAGACTATAATATTGAGTTAATGTAATGTATTGTCGCCCTACACCACTATGTGGTAACAGGATTTTTGAAAAAATATATACATATTATACTTGAGGACTTTGTATGATAAAATATGTAATGAATATCATGGTAATGTTTACTTTTGAGTGAGATTACCTAACCTGAAAAAAGCACAATTCGTATTATGTTTCTCAGTCATCAAATATGCGTTGTTAGGCCTGCGTCTCTGTTATCTGTCGGTACACAAACCTTTTAAAAGTGTTAATTGTTTCTTCAAACACATAAAACGGCTGAGTAAATTTTTTGTACATTATTCATGGGCAAACCAACTTCTGTAGTGCCGGGAAGTTGAAATGGAAAACACAAATTATTCTAATTGTATTCTGTTCAGGTTGATATCTCTTTCAAAAATTCCTTTCCAACAGCAGTTTGTTAAACAAAAAAAAAGTGTGAGTGTACTTTGTACGCACGTAAAAAGTTATACTTATATTTTTATGATTTCAACGAAACAAATATATTTTAAACATTTTAATTGTATGTTTATTTAAATATTAAAGTAATTTTAATACTTACTTCAAATAATAGCAAAAATTAAAAATACCATTAATACGTCATTTTTTATGAACTGGAGCGTCCTCACAATTGCTTTTCTCGTGAGGAATTGTATAAACTCTAAGAACCAGTGGCGGCCTGTCAGGGTCGGCAGGGTCGGCAGTGCCGACCCACACATTTATAGATATAATTTTTTTTTAATATTTGTATCTGTGAAGTAAAAAAAATCTGTCAGATAATACAGACTAAATTTTATTCATGGGTTTTAAAAGGATTTGATCAATCCGAACGTTAAAAGTGATCCCTGCGCATAACACGACTTCTCAAAAAATGAATGATCCGAGCCATTCATCCGACTTTTCGGCTGGCCGTACCCAACGCTTGACGACACGTAAAACTCAACGACATAACAAGTCGATGAGCAAGCGAAAGCGAACATACATACATTCTCTCCGTGGGCATTGGACTGGGGACGACTGGGGTTTAAGCGGCCAAGTACGGCACATTTAAATCTGCCGGTCGGTGTTTCATTTGGAGCATCGCATCGCATCGGCAGAAATTGTCAAAAATAATCACGCGGTTTTACGTCGTTTGATATTGTAATTTTTTTAAGTTGTCAGGAATTATCATTTAGTGGACATGATGGATCGAAGCATTTGTTAAAAATCAAAGTAATTATAGAGAATTAATAAAATTGTTTTAGAAATATTTACTTTCTGATTCGAAGTGTATTCGTAATACAGAATGAATTAATACATAATATAATCAAATAGTTACATTTTGAATAACGTTATTGAATCTGAGATTTAGAAAACCATTTGCTTTTCGCTGGAAGTAGATGAAACTTCTGATTATCATGTCATTCACAATTAACAATTATATTGTTGTTCGATACGCGTTACGTGGTAATATTTATGAGAGGTTTTTAGGTTTTAGAGACGTGAGTAAAAGCAATAAGGCAGAATATATTTTTGGTGTTTTAAAGAACAGATTAAAATTTTTTGATATCAAAAATAAATTGGTAGGGCAAACTGGGGCAATCTTATGACGGCGTTGCTGTGATGTGTGGTGAATTGAATGGTCTCCAGGTAAAAGTTAAAACTATTGCATCACAAGCTTTATTGACTCACTATGAACTATGATGCGCATATAATGAATTTATTTTTGCATGATACGTGTAAAAAAATAAAGAATATCGTCTTTTCTGGCCAGTTTAGCTCACCTAAACGGGTTACTGCTTTAGAACAAAATTGTTTCGAAAAAACAGCGAACAGTTTGTCAGAAGCGATGAAATTTTAAATCTCGGTTAGTTTTATCTAAGAAGATTATCTCTAGTAGTTTTAGTATCTGTATCAGATTTTCTTAACAGCTTTTGAAAGTTTTTGATTTTATTATCGAAGGCGACGATTTTGAAAGCGGCGATACCTCGATCCGTGAAGCAATCGGTTTGAGAACTTTATTAAATGATTACTCTTTTAATATTCTTTTAAATATTTTTAAGACAGAGTTGGCCCAACATATTCATTGTTGTTCAAAATCAGTCAACTGACATTATTAATTCCAAAAATAGAATACGAAAGCTGGTGCAAAATCTCAGACATTTTCGTAATGATAGTAGTTTCCAATATATACGCAGTGACGTTTTGGATTCGCTTGATATTTCCGAACCATCCCAAAAAAGACACTGACATGATACATATCTCGAAAAACGAGTAGGTATATCTTGAAATTTTGGATACCTACTATTTATTATATGCAAATAGATAGTCGTTTTTCGAATTTTGAAGATTTGCAAATTTTTGACCTCTTTTACGATTCAAAATTTAAAAGTACCCTTTGCCAAAGAATTTTTAAGATATTTATTATTACAAGTTAGGTACTTAAAAATTATGCCGATCCAAATATTTTCAGAAAGTGAGATAAGTTACAAAATATGTATGTATAATTCTATGTAGTAAGTACTGCAATTCATTACAACAAACTGTTTATCAATTTTCTTATTACCACCAATTTCTGCCTAAAAAAAACGGGATTTACCTTGTCTCAAAAGAATCAACACGTATTGTCGAAACACCATGAAACAAGAGAGAATGTCAAGTACCTACATCAAATAAAAAAAAAACAAAAAACAACAAAATCTCCTATGATGATTTAAAGCCTTTTAGTTTGATGGTATACCTATACGAGAAGACAAAAAAAACCTTGCCGACCCTGTCTCCAAGACCACGAGCCGCCACTGCTAAGAACGTCGTGTTTCGACAAAAAATTTATTACATATAATTTTTTCATGGGCTATAGCTATATATAGCCTTTCGAGTTTCTGCTGTATTTTCGTCAAATTTTAAAATCATTAAAAATGATAAATTTTTGAAAAATAATGTTAATCCGTCATTTTTTTTAACAAATCTAAACAACGCCCGTTACATTTTCTACACAATGTTAATAAGTATAAGTATAACTTCTAACGTGCGTACAAAGTACACGCGCATTCTTTTTTTCTATATTAATAAGTCCAAAAATATACAGAGAGAGTCTGTAAAGTGGAATAAATTCAATATCTCAAATACTAATTGTCTTTTTGGAAAATGCTCAGACCCGTCGATTAGTATTTCAAATTGTCCTTTTTGACATTCAATAAAAATGTATACAGGGTGTCCCAATTTAGAGATATGACGTCATCGTCGATTTTCTTAAATGGCAACACTGTCATTTTGATAGCTAATTTGATAGGGTTTGTAAAGTTATACATAACTGCAAAATATCAAATTTTTATTCTCTACCATTTACAAGATAATAGAAAATAACAAAGTTATATCTGTAATTTGGAATATATTCAATAATTAAAATACTAACTGTTTTTTTGAAAAATGCTCAGACCCGTCGATTAGTATATCAAATTGTCATTTTTGACATATAATAATAATGTATACAGGGTGTCCCAATTTAGAGATATGACGTCATCGTTGATTTTCTTAAATGGCAACACTATCATTTTGATAGCTATTTTGATAGCGTGTGTAAAGTTATACACATCTGAAAAATTTCAAAATTTTATTCCCTACCATTTACAAGATAATAAAAAATAACAAAGTTATGAAGAACAAGAAGTAATCAAATAATAATTGAATTTATTTATTTCAATTAAGCAAATGCTCATAACGTTGTCCATTGACAATTTGACAATAATTGAGGGCAACATTATGAGTTTTTGCTTAATTTATTGAAATAATTAAAATCAATTATTGGTTGATTACTTCTTTTTCATAACTTTGTTATTTTTTATTATCTTCTAAATGGTAGAGAATACAAATTTGAAATTTTTCAGTTGTGTATAACTTTACACACCCTATCAAAATAGCTATCAAAATGACAGTGTTGCCATTTAAGAAAATCAACGATGACGTCATATCTCTAAATTGGGACACCCTGTATACATTATTATTATATGTCAAAAAGGACAATTTGATATACTAATCGACGGGTCTGAGCATTTTTCAAAAAAACAGTTAGTATTTTAATTACTGAATATATTCCAAATTACAGATATAACTTTGTTATTTTCTATTATCTTGTAAATGGTAGAGAATAAAAATTTGATATTTTGCAGTTATGTATAACTTTACAAACCCTATCAAATTAGCTATCAAAATGACAGTGTTGCTATTTAAGAAAATCGACGATGACGTCATATCTCTAAATTGGGACACCCTGTATACATTATTATTGAATGTCAAAAAGGACAATTTGAAATACTAATCGACGGGTCTGAGCATTTTCCAAAAAAACAATTAGTATTTGAGATATTGAATTTATTCCACTTTACAGACTCTCTCTGTATATAAAACTATTCAAAAAGTTAGTACAACTACAAACTTTTTTTTGTCTCTGTTCTCACAACTTAACAACCATAAACATAAGAATAAAATGACAACACATTCTTTAACCACAGCCGCCATATTAAATAATTTTTGACATAATATGTCATTGGAATATCCAATCAGAGCAAACGTATTGTGTATAACATATCTGCGCGTGGAACCAACAATTTTTGATGAATTCGCGTATTTACATTCACTATTCACTCCCAATCGCGCTAAATAAGTATAACTGCAATGAAAACGAAATAACTTAGAAAACAGGATTAGTCCAGAGAAATAAGATTTTTCTCGTGACACTGTGACACATCCCCCTCCAGGCCGAAACCAAATTTTTTTAGTAGTATGGACGTCTATATTAATACCCTTTATGTTTCCTGCAGCCGATTTTGATGATATACATAGTTATAAGCAAATGAAGATCAAAAAACGGTAAATTTTCGCTTTTTTCATCTATAACCAAAAAATAATCATTTTAAACAAATTTGAGAGTAAGAAACTCATAATTCGTCTAAAAAATTTAAATATGGCGTTCGCTCAATATGTCAATCCTTATTGGTTGTTTAGAAAATTGCAAAATAAATAATAAATTTTGAGTATTTATAAATATTCATAACTTTCTTATTACACGAATTGCTGAGACTTCTGGTGCTTAAATTATATTTTAAATTTCAAAGCAATTGGTCAAATAGTTTAAAAGTTATTTAATTTGTTTATCCCAAATTCATTTTTTTTGCAACACTAAGTCAGTAAATTATGAGGTTACAGTAAGACTTCTGACAGTTTATGAAAGAAGAACATTTATACTATTGACTTAATTAAAAAAAATGACAAAAATTAATTTTAAACAGTGTAAAATTATTTTGAAGGGACCGCAGACGTTCGGAAACAATTAGCGTCTCTTTGCAAAGACAATGACGTCGACTTTGTAAAGTAACAAGACACTTACTCAACACACACTACACATTACTCCCCTGACTTAGTGATAAGTTATACAATTACGTGGCTAAAGGTTCTAATTCTAAACCAAAGCCAGAATCAGAGAAAAAAAAATTATTTTGCAAAAACACGTCGATTTTTTGCTTACTTATAAACAATTAGATTAACTTTTTAACCTTTACCCGTAGAAAAATTATTTTTTCATATTTGGAAAGACTGAATTTTTATACACATTTAGAAAGAAAAACAATTGTCCTTGGACAATTAGGGACGAAGTTAGCCCCCTCTTTTTTTAATTCACATGTTCTTGCAAAATAATTTTGCAGCATTTAGAATTATTTTTTGTCATTTTTTTTAATTAAATTAATAGTATAAATCTTCTTTCATAAACTATCCAAAGTATTACTGTAACTTCATCATTTTCTGATTTATAGCGTTGCCAAAAAAAATTAATTTGGAATAAACAAATTAAATACCTTTTAAACTATTTGACCAATTGCTTTGAAATTTAAAATATAATTTAAGCACCAGAAGTCTCGGCATTCTGTGTAATAAGAACGTTCTAAGTTAATTTTTACAAAGTTATGAATATTTATAAAATCTCAAAATTTATGATTTATTTTGCAATTTTCTAAGCAACCAATGAAGATAGGCATATTCAGCGAACGCCATATTGAAGTTTTTTATACGATTTATGAGTTTCTCATTCTCAAATTTGTTTAAAATACTTAACTTTTTGGTTATAGACGAAAAAAGCGAAAATTTACCGTTTTTTGATCTTCATTTGTTTATAACTATGTATATCACCAAAATCGGCTGCAGGAAACATATAGGTTATTAATATAGATGTCCATACTACTCAAAAATTTGGTTTCGACCTGGAGGGGGTTGTGTCACCAACAAGATATTTTTTTCCTTATTTCTTTGTACTAGATAATATGTATAAATAGATACGGTTTTATTGACTTCTCTAAAAAGATTAAAATGAAGAATATGATGGTCATATAATATTCACACACATATTTATATATGATGTTGAGGGATAAATTTTGAGTGTGCAATTATTGTGAGATATTCAATAAATAGTGTAAAAAAAGAAAAACAAAATTTTTCAAATAAACCAATATCAATGAGATTCTCTATTCTTCTTATTTTATTTTTAATCTATCTATCAGAGGTTATTTAAATCTGTTACCACTGAAACTAATGAACGAAAGAAGAAAGGCCAAAAATGACCCAGACAAATATAAAACGGTAAATATAGCAATAAGAAGGAAAATCAGAGAAGCGAAAGAAAAATATGCAATGAAAAGATGCGAAGAAATTCAGACTACAACCTAAATACGATAATCACAATAGAAAGGTTAAATAACTCACAGGTGAACTAAGACGGATACAGAAAGGAAATCTGACTGATTCTGGCAAAAACTTCATCTTCGACAGAGTAAAATAAGAACGGGGAAAAAAATTAAAGAAATTATTGGACGACTAAAGAGATAACACTTTTAAGCTTGAAGAAGAGTTAAATGATGGACCAAGAATAATACAGCAGGAATAGCTAAAATTAGCAAAATATAACAATGATAGGATGCACATGTTTAATACTTTGCTCCTCAATTATTGGGGTAAACAGACCCAAAAAAGCAATAATGACAAGATAGGTGAATATAGATAGCAGATAATGAGAAAACAAATGTGGAACAAAAGTATTTCAAATAAAAAAGCTGCATGATCAACTAACAAAACTCGGCGGAATACAAGGTTTAATAATATAGGAAGAAAAGATATTAAATCAACACTTTTTCTGATAAAATTAACGAGAAAAGATAAAATTATGAAAATAGCTGGTAGTAAATCACAACCAGGGCCGGCGATAACGGGCCTGCAAGGGATGCACTGCAGGCGGGCGCCACTGTTTGGGGGGCGCCAAAATGAGCTGTTTTTCTGCTGGTATCATATAATATACTAAAATAGAAAAATTAATTTTTTAAATATGGTTTAGATATCGCTAACCTTGTTTGTTATTTTTGCACCTCACACACGTAAATATATATAAACGTATACAACGCATAGAATTGTATTCCTACGGTGTCGTAATAAAATTTAGTGGTCAAGGTATTATGTTTCTAAAAACCAAACATTTTTGCGCTTAGGTATTGGAAATGTTTTGTTTATTTTCTTCAAATTTCTTTCAAGTTGTTTATAATCTTTGTGTCAGCAGTTATAGGGAGAGTACATTAAGGATTTGTGGTAAAATAAACATGGTTCTGAAATTTTGAAGCTGTTTCTGTCCTCTGTGGCCTATCTAATTTAAGTAGTGTGTAGTTAAATAAAAATGGATTCAAAAAAGTTATCCGGGGTGCAAAATCGAAAAAGAAGAGCCGAAAAAGAAGAAATGGAAAAGAAAATCTGGTTTAGACTTGATAGTTTAGCATTAATTTCAATACAAAATTAGTTGAGTCACTGAAGGTTTTCACCTCCGATTTCGTTGAACCTCGATCGATTTTCATTGAAATTGATGGGTAGTTAGAGGATACCTCAAGAAACAAAAGTGCACTTTTACCCTGGGGGTGGATGCCACCCCTTCTCGGGGATAAAAATTATTTTATTAGCAATAGCTACATAAATCGATATAGGGATAAATTTTAAGTAAAATTTTTCATATAAATTTATTAAAATAAATCAATATTTTTTGAGTTATTTAAGATTTTAATTTTTCGTGAAAAAGTTGCATGTTTTAAAGCGGTTTTTCATGAAAACTCAAAAGTTTTTACAAAGTAAGTATCATTACCCGTTCCATCAAATTGAGGGTAATAAAAAATCGAAAAAATTCCTTACCTGAAAATTTAAGTGTTCAAGTTTAAATAAAGGAAAACGATACATTTTATAAAATATACTTAATAAACACTTATCAAAGTACTCAGAAATGCCTATGAAATGAGCTTCAGAAGAAGTTGATACCTTCAATAGTAAAAGGATTTTCAAGTAAGAAATTAATTTCTTTTATTAGCTTGAATGAGTTATTTATGAAAAACCGCTTTAATAGTATTGATTTATTTTAATAGCTATATAGCCAAATTTTAATTAGAATTTGTCTCTATATCGATTTCAGGCGTTATTTTTAATAAAACAATTTTAATCTTAGAAAAGGGGTGGCATTCATCCCCAGCGTAAAATCGCAAGTTGGCACCATGTCACTTTTGTTTCTTTAGGTATCCTCTAACTACTCACCAATTTTCATGAAATTTCATGAAGGTTCACCGAAATCGGAGGTAAAATTATTGATTTTTACGTTCATTCACTGTAGTAAATGGTGTTTGGTAATAAATTAGATATTAATCTTATTGATAATTTTGTAAACATCGAAACAAGCAGAATATATCTTTTACCTATTTACATCTCATTTAAATTTTGTACCATTGCCAAAAAATAAAATACCTAAATGTAATTAAATTAAAAAAAACGAAGGGCGCCTGTGCTAGTTTTGCAGGCGGGCGCCTTATACCCTAGCGCCGGCACTGATCACAACAAAGAAAAGAACAAAAACACAAAAATAACGAATACGGAAAGAAACCTGAAAGAAAAGTTTCTACATAGGTACATGAAGAATATTCATAAATTTCGATATCTCTGTCTGTACACAATATAGTATTATAGACGCAACAAATTACCGAGCAATTGTTTGTGGAAGTTCTAAATTCTTCGGATGTTGTTTCTCGCCGACCCCTGTTGTTGTAGAAGTAATTTATAAACTAAGGCACAATAAAATGATTAAAATAATGCAATAAAAGTAGTTCATAAAATTATTAACTTTATAATAGTCATATATAACAAACCTACCTGGCATTAAAGACAACTGATTTAGGGTACTTTTATTGAATGTAATAATCGGTAATAGATTAGGTAGATACCTACAGTTTATAAAAATGTTGATGCTGAGTATGATTTCAACACTATTTGTTTCTTTAAACTAAAGACAATAAAATCCATACAAATAAAAAAAAAGGTCCATAAGTTTCGCAATTATAATTCTCTTGCTTTGAATTTTTGTTGCGTATACGCTGCTGCCCATTGGCCTCTTTATATTTTAGAGAACGATCAGCATAACGTTCTTTTCTCTCGATTGGGATTAATATGCGTTTTTGTTTAAGTTGCACCTAGAAGTTTATTGGATATTCTTTCTTTCCAAAAAGCTTTGCTTTGCCATTGTTTTTATTGAATAAACCAAGGATTCAGGGGTCAAAAAATTATGTTCCCGGAGGATCCGTTTCGAAAACCTACGACACTTCCGGGGTCCGGATTTAATGCTTACTGTGTCTGGTTGTTCGGTTTCTTTGCTGATTCTTATTAAAAAATATCCCAATGTTGTTCTGAAGCTATTTCCTTATGGCATTTTTATGATTAACTATTTAGATCGGAAATAAGCCACAATTAAATTGAAAAAATAATTTTAATAATTTTATTAACCTCGAAACGTTAATAAAATTATTTTTTCAATTTAATTGTGGCTTATTCCCATCTAAATAGTTAATCAAAAAATATCCCCTTTAAACAAATCTGAAGGGTGCTGGGCGAATCTTTTGGGCAGAAATTGTTTAACAATTTTTTTAACAAATTAAAAATACCACCTTTTTGTCCCCGAAAATATGTTTTCAGCATTTTTGGATCATCTTAAACAAACAAGATCTGTCATTTTTCTCAAAAGATTATCAATCTGACAATAAAATCCGACAAATGCGAAAATAAGCATTTTTTAAGCTTGAAAACTCAAGTGTAAATAAATTATTATTTTTGAGGTTGCCAAGTCGTTAAGTTGAAGTTTCAACATTGATGTTGTTTTTAATTGTTAATTATGCGCGTCCACTCAACCCTTAAGCCGTCGCGGCGGCGCGCTGCACTATATGCTGCATATCGCACTATATGATTGGCGTATTTAATTAGCACATTGGCAATAATTAATTGAATAAATAAATAAATTATTTTAAAACAACTATGTCAATAATATATTATAAAATTTTAATAAATGTCCAATGTTGGGAATTTTTCGCAAGTACGTATAATACGTGCGACAGAGACGCACCATAAAGTGCGATGCGCGACGATTAACAATTATAAAACAAAGGTCTATGTTGAAATAATAATGATTACTTAGAATCTTGAAATTGGACGTATTATAAGCTTCAATTTAGGCACTTGTTAACTAATAATTTACACATGAGTTTTCAAGCCTCGAAAATAAGTATAAATTTTCGCATTTTTCAGATTTCAAATCGCTTAAAACTCGAAAACTATCAACTTTTGAGAAAAATGATAAGATACCTTTTTTGTTTAAAATCATCCAAGAAAACCTAAAGATACATTTTTGGGGCAAAAACGTAATTCTGAATTTGTTTAAAAAAATTGTTTCCTATGTAAAAAAATGTACAACCTATCTGAAGTTTGGAATGAGTTTAGTGCAACTGATCCTCATTAAGGTAGATAGATAGATAGATATTTATTTATTTATCATAATAGATAATACACAAAACAAAAAAACATTGCACGCCACACCTGTACAAATTACATAAGAATTGTCAAGGCAAGGAGCGCTGTATAATTATCATAAAGTATTACAAAAATTAAAAACATGAGACTAAACAAATAAAGAAATAAGCATTGTCAAATTAAATTAATCAGAAACATTCAATATATAAATAAAAAAAGAAAAAATAAAATAAAAATAAAAACACTGGAAGTACAACAAACATTGCCAATTGGTTTCTAGGTCTTAGTTTTAATATAATGGATTAATAATCTCTTAAAGATAGTTGCATTATGGCTATTTTTAATGTGATAAGGTATATTATTGAACTGTACAATTCCTTTATGAAACAAGCTTTTCATTGAACTGGACTTGTTGGTTGTTCTAACATAAAAATTTATTGAATTTGCAGCTCTAGTACTATGCTGATGAAAATTTGCTATCGGGACCAACTGACTGTTCAAATACTCAGGCAATAAATGGTTTACCATCTTAAATAAGAATGTCATAGATTGGACATACATAAAATGTTCAACTTTTAACCAATTTAAAGTTTTCAGCATATCTTGAATTCGAGTATATCGATTGCATCTCAATATTACTCGCATAGCCTTATTTTGGAGAATTTGAAGCCTGTCATAATTAGAACATCCTGTATAAATCAATGAACAACAATATAAAAAGTGAGGTAATATTAACGAATTATAAATTGTTAATTTAGTTTGAAATGTCAAAAATGGTGATACTCTTCGAAAAAAACCTATTTTTTTCCCTATCTTTCCGCAAATGTAATCAACATGTTTACTAAAAGTTAGTTCCCTATCCAATATGAATCACAAATACTTTATTTCCTGAACCATTTCAATTTTTTCATTATTTAATTTAATGTGAACATCCAAACTTAAGAATTTCCCGAAAAGAGTATTATTACCAATAAACATGTATTTGGATTTTAACTCATTGCCTTTCAATTTGTTTAACTTAAATCTTTCAGTTAATAAATGCAATTCACAATTCATCGTGTCCACTACATCAACAAAATCTTCCCCATAAAAATATATCAATATGTGTCATCAGCAAAAAGATGAATTTTACATTTGCTTAATACGTTTCCCAAATCATTAATGTATAATATGAAAAGTAGAGGTCCAAGTACACTGCCTTGCGGCTCACCAATATCATTTAACTGTGGATTTGACATTTCACTATTTAATTTAGTCCTTTGGTACCTATTTGACAGATAATTTTCCAGCCAATTAAAAACTGTCCCGTTAAAACCATATTTCTTTAATTTCAAAAGAAGTATATGACGATCTATTGTTTCAAATGCTCTTTTGAGATCTATAAAAACTGCGCATATACCGACCCCTGTCGTATCTAAAATACTTTTCATATCTGAGACAACTAACTGTAATGCGGTCTCACATGAATGAGAATTTCTAAATCCAGACTGGTGATTATACAGGATATTATTTGAAGTAATAAATTTAATCAGCTGATTGTACACCACAATTTCTAAAACTTTTTCACAAAATGGGAGCATATTTATTGGACGTAATTGATCAAGTTTATTAGTATTAGGAACTTTTGGAACAGGAACTATTATAGTTCCTGTTATAATAGTTGATATTTTAAATTGCTTGGGCACCAGGCCCTTCTCTAAACTCATATTAATTAAATTTAATAAAGGATAACCTAACACATGAAATAGATTTTTGATAATATCAAGACCTACTTCATCCGTACTATTTTTTTTATATTGAAATTTGATTATATCATATAGTTGGTTTAGTGATATGCTCTCAAAAGTTTCAAAATTTACATCAGATGAAACAACTGTCTGCAAATTTAAATTAATATCACTATTTTGGTCAAAACTTACAATAATATCTTTAATACTATCAACATAATATTGATTTAATATGTTTGCCAAATTTACACTATATGTTACACCTTCATGTTCAAGACTTTGAAATTGTGATATAGTTTTATTAGTTCCTACTAACTGTTTGAGATGTTTCCACATTTGTTTAGAATTACCCCTATTCCTATCAATATTTGACTCATAAAATCTAATTTTAACTTGTTTTAAAATTCTAACACAGTTATTTCTTTCAATTTTATAGTTATTCCAATCTACGCAATCGTTTGTAAACAAAAATCTTTTATAAGCAAGATTTTTATTCTTAACTGCCAATTTACAAGTGTTGTCAAACCATTTATTACCAAAGTTCTTAACTTCCACAGTTTTAACTGGTGACACTATTCAAAACATCTAGGATATTATTGATGAAAGTATCAGTAACTTCATCGATGTTTACCGAAGAATATGCCCAATCTTTTTCAATCAACATGTTTACCATTATCATATATTATTTTAGAACGAATTTGTTTTGTTTCAATGACTTCACTTTTAGTTACTTTATTATTGAGCACATGGACAATACAGTGATCAGATATTATGTAATTTTTTTCTACATGAGCAGTTAACGTATAGTCATTACTTATGACAAGATCAATCATAGATTTTGAATATTTAAAAATTCTTGTATATTTATTTACAAGTTGCTGCATTCCATTATTTTCTATACAGAGAGAGTCTGTAAAGTGGAATAAATTCAATATCTCAAATACTAATTGTTTTTTTGGAAAATGCTCAGACCCGTCGATTAGTATTTCAAATTGTCCTTTTTGACATTCAATAAAAATGTATACAGGGTGTCCCAATTTAGAGATATGACGTCATCGTCGATTTTCTTAAATGGCAACACTGTCATTTTGATAGCTAATTTGATAGGGTTTGTAAAGTTATACATAACTGCAAAATATCAAATTTTTATTCTCTACCATTTACAAGATAATAGAAAATAACAAAGTTATATCTGTAATTTGGAATATATTCAATAATTAAAATACTAACTTTTTTTTGAAAACTGCTCAGACCCGTCGATTAGTATATCAAATTGTCCTTTTTGACATATAATAATAATGTATACAGGTTGTCCCAATTTAGAGATATGACGTCATCGTTGTTTTTCTTAAATGGCAACACTGTCATTTTGATAGCTATTTTGATAGGGTGTGTAAAGTTATACACAACTGCAAAATTTCAAATTTGTATTCTCTACCATTTAGATGATAATAAAAAATAACAAAGTTATGAAAAAGAAGTAACTAATAATTGAATTTATATTTCAATAAATTAAGCAAAAACTCATAATGTTGCCCTCAATTATTGTCAAATTGTCAATGGGCAACGTTATGAGCATTTGCTTAATTGAAATAAATAAATTCAATTATTATTTGATTACTTCTTGTTCTTCATAACTTTGTTATTTTTTATTATCTTGTAAATGGTAGGGAATAAAATTTTGAAATTTTTCAGATGTGTATAACTTTACACACGCTATCAAAATAGCTATCAAAATGACAGTGTTGCCATTTAAGAAAATCAACGATGACGTCATATCTCTAAATTGGGACACCCTGTATACATTATTATTATATGTCAAAAATGACAATTTGATATACTAATCGACGGGTCTGAGCATTTTTCAAAAAAACAGTTAGTATTTTAATTATTGAATATATTCCAAATTACAGATATAACTTTGTTATTTTCTATTATCTTGTAAATGGTAGAGAATAAAAATTTGATATTTTGCAGTTATGTATAACTTTACAAACCCTATCAAATTAGCTATCAAAATGACAGTGTTGCCATTTAAGAAAATCGACGATGACGTCATATCTCTAAATTGGGACACCCTGTATACATTTTTATTGAATGTCAAAAAGGACAATTTGAAATACTAATCGACGGGTCTGAGCATTTTCCAAAAAAACAATTAGTATTTGAGATATTGAATTTATTCCACTTTACAGACTCTCTCTGTATATTCTTTCAATTTACTTTTACCCTGACAATTTTTATCATAATGTATGTTGAAATCTCCAGCAATGACTATACTACAACTACTATGTGATTCATAATAATCATCCATCCACTTGAAAAATACATCAATGAATTCACTTATACTACCACTTGGCGATCTATAAATACCCACTATTCCATAATATGATCCATTAATTACAACATCCAAAGGAGTTGAGCCAACTACAAAAGCACAAGTTGAGCCAAACATTGTACACAATTTCATGGCCAAACATTTTCCTAATTACAAAACACTACATATATTCTGAATTTCTTTGCGTTCCGCAAAAAACTAGAATAAGGTCCCCCCGCAAGGATTTATGACACAAGTTCCAGTAGCAAGAAGACACATGTTTTCAAAATAATGACAATAACCTTTCAGACAATAGAAACGATATGCCATATTCAAGTCCTGAACTTTAAAGCTCGCAATAAATGGGATCGAATTTTTTGCACCTGAGTGTACATGAAAGCAATAATTGTAAGTATACCTTTAGTAAAAAATAAACTTATTAACAAATACATGATGTTTTTCTTTGACTGGAATGTTTAATTCGCTGGAATCATCCTTATTCGATTAAAAATAAATGAACACAATAACAAATTGCAAAAACTAACAGAAAAAACTCATTGGTGGATCTAGTATCTACTCAGATAAAATATTATTATTGAAAATTAATATATCAATTACTATCATTAACACCTTACGACTAGTATAAACTTGTAAAAGATAAATATGCCGCCCCTGGAAAAATTAATCCCTATACAAATTCTGTAAGTACCTGACTTTTCTGGGAAAACCCAATCTTTCTCAAGGTAACTTTTTTGAATTCTACGCTTCTAGTAAATAATAAGATGCAAGTAACCTCGTTCTCTTCCTTAGTATTAAATTACAAACTATCTATGGTTTAAAAATATTGTCTTCTGCTTGGTGAGTTATTTGCTGATACCTACCAGATTTTATATCCAGGAGACAATAATCATAATAAAACATAAGATAAAGTGAAATGTAGACAAACTATTTATATACTAATAAGTATTTCTAAAACAAAGATGGCATCGAAGCTACGTATGAGACTAATAAGCAAAACATTGGTATAAACATGAACCCATGAAGATCAACTAAAAGACCCAATTGAAGCCGGCAATGGGATAAGACTAATGGATTCCTCGAGTCCCTTATTGTTCAACCTGATCATGGACGAAATAATAAAAAAAGTACGAACTAAAAAGGATACCAAATGGGAGAAAAACAACTTAAAATAATCTGCTATGCAAACGATGCAATACTAATCTCTCAAAGTGAAGATGATTACAACGGATGCTGCACCAATTTAACCTAACCGCCTGAAAATTTAACATGTTAATTTCCTCAAAAAAGACAATATGCATGGTTATAACAGCAGATCCAATAAGATGAAAATTGGAGCTGGAAGTTCAGATAATAGAACAAGTGATGGAGTTTTAATAACTAGGCATCACACTATCTAGCTGCGGAAGGCTCGAAACAGAAGTGGAAGATCAAGTGAATAGAGCAAACAAAGACGCAGGTTGCCTGAATGACACAATATGGAGAAATAAAAACATCGGAAAAGAAATGAAAGGCAGAATTTACAAAACAGTCAACAGACCAACAATGACTGGGTAAGAAACAGAAGAATAGAATTGAATAGCCACATAAGCCGAATGACAACAAATAGGGTAGTCAGGACAGCGAGAGGCGGTTCCCCAATAGGAAGACGATCAGTGGGAAGACCACGAAAACGATGGAACGACAACTTACTAGAGGCACATTGAAAAGAACAGACAGAGTCATGTCTATACAAAAAGAAGAAGAAGAAGATTAGTATAAACACATGTTTTTCTTCTTCTTGTCTGGTCTCACAACTTTTTTCCCGACACTTTCATCTTGTCTCACTGTCTTCTCTCTCTCTACTTCTGTATGTTTCTTGTATTCAATGTTCATCTTGTTTGTACTCTTGTTCTGTGAAAATCTGATCTGCTTCTTCTATAACTATTGCCATTTGCTGCCATGCTTGCTAGATCTCATCCTCCTCCATTTCTTTTTTTTGTGTTTGGAAGGCTTGGATTTTTTGAGAGATACATCAGTCTTTCCAAAGTTTAGTTAGGCGACTCATCGTATTTTTGCCATACCAATGCGTCTCAGAACTTCTGCTACTCAGTTGCCATCGATATTTATACTAGATCCGTGAGATTTGAAGTTGTCTCCTAAGTACGTGACATTCCTGTAAGCGTAAGCGGTACTCAACTATGATAAATGTTCAACCTGTACATGACCATTATTTTCGTCTTATCTTTATTAATTTTAAGACCAACTCAACTCTTCGCAGGAGATCTCAGATTCGTCAGTATTGGTCTTTGGATTACCTTCCTTATCCATTACAGACTATGTTAGAAGTTTAAGCTCTCTCGTAAGAAGCTTGGCTTGGACATATATCTCTCTATTTATTTCCACAACCATGTTCTTCTATTTCTCTGCAAATTTGGGAGATATACTCCCCTTTGTCTTTGCGGCATTGCCTTCTTATTTCTTTCGATAACGCTTCGTATTTTTGTATTTATCGATTGTTCCAAATCTAGAATCATGTTCTTTTCTTCGCTGAATCACAGTCCGAGTGCCATCAGTTATCCATGGGTTACGCTTTATGGAAACGGTTGTCGTATAGTATTCTGCAGTTTCGATTATTTTGTCTTTGAGATAGATCCAATCGTTTTTAGGATCATTTTCCACTTGATCCAAAGAAAGATTTTCTTCTAAGTCTTGTTAAGATTTTTCTTAGGGGTCTCCTTTGCTCCCGGGTACGTTTTAAAGTTGATGACTGAGGATTTCTATCTTGATCTTAGAATGTAATCTATTTAATTTCTTGTTCCTTTATCTGGGTTTCGGCATGTGTACAATCTACGTGGGAGGTGCTGATAAATCTCCATAAGATGGTAACTATTGGTAACTCCTCACATTTCTCTGTCCCAGTCCGTTACTGTCCAAAGCTCATTCAATATTTTCGTTAGATGATCCTACTTTGGTGCTGTGGTGTTAAAATCTAGTAGGTTTGCGACTATATTAGCTGATCTTAAAAACGAACGTAGCAGAGTTTATGATTGAAAATAGCACGAATTCACGAATATGAAATAGTGACTAATATAAACTATCAACGTCTTCATCTTGTGCAGCTGTTATAGGAGCGTATATCTGTAGGTATAAGGTGTGGAGTATTGGTGGATATTTTGCAGTCGTTCAGTTTGGAGGGTATAATTATTGCGACTACACTTTGTACTTGCATTATCTGTGCCTGAAAAGTAGACGACGTTGTCAGCAGTTGTTTTAAAATGACCTTTACCTTACCAGTAGTAATAGTATGTAAGAACAAACCTTCCTAAACAGACCAAAACGGATCTATCTTGAAAACATTTGATATTATAACCATGTTGCATATTTTTCAGTTCAAGGTAGACAACATTAAATCGTGTAAGACCAAAAAACACTATTCCAAAAGAGAAAACCATCACAACACAATTATCAAAGAAAGAATTCCGATATGTTTGTCTCGCCTTGTTAGTAAATATTTTAGCAAGTCGCGCGTTACAACTGAATGTATCTTGACAATTTAATACTTCAATTAGCCTTAATATTAAATAATAAATTATGTATGTCACACTAAAGTAGTATTGCAAATATTTTTATTAATTACATAAATTTTAATTAAGTCATCGACTTAAGGTAATAAAATGCCAAATAAAAATACCTACCGCTTATTCCAAAGGAAACTATTAGACAGGCTGACAAATTTTTACCAATATTCTGACCCAGATATCAGAATATAGGTACTTCTCAGTTCTCAGAAGGCTTTTTGTAGGCTGCATTCGAATCGGAACTCAAAATTGCCAAACTAGCTTTGGTTTCTGAGATATCTTAACCAAAAAGTGTAAAAATAGCGGTTTTTTGCCGTTTTTAAGGTATACAGGGTGTCCAGAAACTCTACCGACAAACGAAGGCAGGAGATTCCTCGTAATTTTAAGACAATTTAACCAAATTCGCCCAGTCCGAAAATGCATCCTTAAGGGAGCTAGAGCTCTTTGAAAATGGCGTCTTTTAATTAGTTTTTCTTAAATACCTCCAGAACGCTTCTAGTTGGAAAAGCAAAAATTGGTACGCATATTTATCTTCCAGAGATAAATCGATTCCAACTATTGCAAATTTATAGTACAGATCATAGGCGTCCGTTTTGGGTACGGTAACGGTTATTTTATCGCATTTCTTTTTTGTCTTTAAATTTTAAGCATTTTTCACTATGGATTACTAAATATGAGGTGTGCTAGTACTAAAAGATACCTTTGATTTAAGTCGTTAGGACACACCGTTTTCTAGAAAAATCGACTTGAAAACTTTTCGTCTCCTGAATTTGAAAAAAAAATTGAAAAAATTAAAAAAAAACGGTGTATTTTACCAACTTAAAGCAAGAGTAACTTTTACTACTAGTATACCTCATAATATAATTTAATAATCCAGTGTCAAAAATTCTTAAAAATTAAAGACATAAAAGTTATGCGATAAAATAACCGTTGACCTGCCCAAAACCGACACATATGACTGATACTAGAAATTCGCAATTAATGAAATCGATTCATCTCTGGAATATAATTAAACGTACTTATGGTAGGGGAGCAAAGTATGCTAAATGTGCAGTCACTCGAGCGCTTTGGAGACCTATTGGGTTGTAAAAAAAGTTAAGTAACACTTTCCATTTTAGTGGGCGCTTGCCATTTTTTAATTTAATTTTCCATTTCCAACAATCCTTTTTTCCGATGCCACCTATGCATAATTCGGAAAAATGTTTCGAATAAAAGTTACTTATTTTTTCGTAAGGAATCCAAATCTGCAATAAAAAATGGGGGCTCCTATTTAAGATTTTAAAGTAACCCCCCACCCCACCTCCGTGGGGGGTCGTGTTTGGTGCCATTCGATAGATTTTTTTAAAATATTAATTAAGTGTATTTTACAGTTTTTCGATCTGATGTTCATTTCGCGAAATATCGCGGGATTCGTAATTAAAATATTAAATTTACCCCCCACCCCTCTCCGTGGGAAGTCGTGTTTGGTATCATTCGATAGCTTTTTAAAAAATATTGAGCACATATTTTTTAGTTTTTCGATCTGTCATTCATTTCGCGAAATATTCGCTTTTTTCTTGTGAAACTTTGGGACTCGGCCCATTTCCTTACGCCCGGCTCAAATCGTCACAATTTTTGAAATATACACTATTTTGCATGTACTTAATTTACCTTATCTTAATCTGACAATTTCGAGTTTTTTTAAGGATAGATTTTTTTTTCGGGCCCCCCTTAACGAACTCCCCTGTGTTAAGAGCCAATATATGGTAGAGGTATATATGCAGGGTACCAGGTTTCTCCCCATATGATAATCTGACGCGCTCGAGTAACTGCAAAAATCCCCGCTTGGGCTCCCCTACCATTACAAGTTTTCGTTTTTCTATATAGTTTTTTTTTTGAAATTTAGAAAACGACAAATTTTCAAATCGATTTTTCTAAAAAACGGTGTATCGTACCGACTTAAAACAAGAGTACCTTTTAGTACAATAATACCCCACAATTTAATATTCCTGAGTCAAAAACTCTTAAAAGTTAAAGACAAAAAAGTTATGCGATAAAGTAACCGTTGCCCTACCCAAAACGGACGCCTATGACCGGTACTAGAAATTTGCAATGGATGAAATCGATTTATCTCTGGAAGATAAAGATGCATACAAATTTTTGTTGCTCTAAATAGAAGCGTTCCGGAGCATAGAGAAATAACAACAAGGTTGTTATTTCTCTATGTTCCGGAGGTATTCAAGAAAAACTAATTACCAGACGCCATCTTCAAATAGCTCTAGCTCCCTTAGGAAGAGTTTTCGGACGAAGTGAATTGGGTTAAATTGTCTTAAAATTATTTGGGGAATCTCCTGTATTCGTTTGTCGGTAGAGTTTCTGGACACGCCGTATAGAAGAAATTTGACAAGGTCAAATTAAAAGATGTTATCCATTTATTGTAGGCAAGAGATATACAGAGGACTCTTACACTGAAGATAGTTTATTTATTGTAGGCAAGAGATATACAGAGGACTCTTAGGGTCGATTCTCACTATACCTCCCGTTTACTTTCAATACGCATGGCATTCCGTTTCCATAAAATATTATTAAATACAAATCATATAGTATATGCCCACTTTCCGTTACGTTTACCTACCATTCCCGAATCTTTGCGTTCAATACCGGCCACGTATTTTTCGGCGACGTCTCGGATACCCTATGGATAGTGTGAATATTGCTATTACCTCGCGGTTCAGTCACGTATTTTTTTCTACGACAAGGTGCGACTTGTCAGGTAGAGTATGGATTGGGGGAATACATAGCGGTTATGGATAGGAGGAATACATGGTGAGAAAAATTTGGACAATAAAAAATTTATAGAACTTGTCTGACATGACTTTTTAATTTTGAAAATAAAAAGACAGTGATAATACATTTAAAGACGGCAATATTTTGGGCGGCTGTTGCCAAGGAATTAAAATATTTTCTTCATCCAATATCTTCTTAAGCAATTCCGCTGGTTCATCGGCGGATTGATAACCTCTACGGAATATTGTCACTCCATTTTTTGCTTGGTCGGCCGATACTTCTTTCGATTGGTGATTTATTTCTTGCTATTTTGACCACACGTGTCTCTCTATTCTGCTATGTGGTTGTTCCATTCTTTTTTCTTCTATTTAGTGTCCATTCGTTTATACATCCTGGGATATATAGTCCTGAACATTTTAGGAACTACCTTCTTCGCTTTCCGGTGACACAATTATAATATGTCTGCTTGTTCCAACTGCGTCGCTTCACTAGAAACAAAGTAAGAGAACTATAGGTTCTTCCAAGTTGTGCGTTACCTTTTTTGCTTCCCGGTGACACAATTATAATATATATGCTTGTCGCAACTCCGTTGCTTCACCAGAAGCGAAGTTAGAAAACTATAGGCTCTTCCAAGTTGTGCGTTACCTTTCTTGCTTTCCGGTGACACAATTACAATATATTTGCTTGTTTAAACTGCGTTGCTTCACCAGAAACGAAGTTAGAAAACTATAGCTTTTTCCAAGTTGTGCGTTACCTTTTTCGCTTTCCGGTGACCCAATTATAATATATTTGCTTGTTCCAACTCCGTTGCTTCACCACAAGTGAAGTTAGAAAACTATAGGCTCTTCCAAGTTGTGCGTTACCTTTTTCTCTTTCCGGTGACACAATTATAATATATCTGCTTGTTCAAACTCCGTTGCTTCACCACAAGCAAAGTTAGAGAACTATAGGCCCTTCCGAGTTGTGCGTTACCTTTTTCGCTTTTTGGTGACCCAATTATAATATATCTGCTTGTCCAAACTCAGTTGCTTCACCACAAGCGAAGTTAGAGAACTATAAGCTCTTCCAAGTTGTGCGTTACCTTTTTCGCTTTTTGGTGACCCAATTATAATATATCTGCTTGTTCCAACTCAGTTGCTTCACCACAAGCGAAGTTAGAAAACTATAGGCTCCTCCAAGTTGTGCGTTACCTTTTTCGCTTCCTTGTGACCCAATTATAATATATCTGCTTGTTCAAACTCCGTTGCTTCACCACAAGCAAAGTTAGAGAACTATAGGCCCTTCCGAGTTGTGCGTTACCTTTTTCGCTTTTTGGTGACCCAATTATAATATATCTGCTTGTCCAAACTCAGTTGCTTCACCACAAGCGAAGTTAGAGAACTATAAGCTCTTCCAAGTTGTGCGTTACCTTTTTCGCTTTTTGGTGACCCAATTATAATATATCTGCTTGTTCCAACTCAGTTGCTTCACCACAAGCGAAGTTAGAAAACTATAGGCTCCTCCAAGTTGTGCGTTACCTTTTTCGCTTCCTTGTGACCCAATTATAATATATCTGCTTGTTCAAACTCCGTTGCTTCACCACAAGCAAAGTTAGAGAACTATAGGCCCTTCCGAGTTGTGCGTTACCTTTTTCGCTTTTTGGTGACCCAATTATAATATATCTGCTTGTCCAAACTCAGTTGCTTCACCACAAGCGAAGTTAGAGAACTATAAGCTCTTCCAAGTTGTGCGTTACCTTTTTCGCTTTTTGGTGACCCAATTATAATATATCTGCTTGTTCCAACTCAGTTGCTTCACCACAAGCGAAGTTAGAAAAATATAGGCTCCTCCAAGTTGTGCGTTACTTTTACGCTTTCTAATGACTCAATTATAATATATCTGCTTGTTACAACTGCGTTGCTTCACCAGAAACAAAGTTAAATTTTTAATTTATGAATGTTTTTTATATTGATAACTATTTCCGAAGTGAAAGTCGAAACGTCAAGTAAACTTTATTTCAAACTCGAATTGTGGCTTATGCCCAAATAAAATAGTAAATCTTATTTTGTATTTCTCACGCCGCGGCGCGCCGGTAAGAAAACAAAAATGTGAAATAACCTTTTTTTCATTGGTCCGCATGTATATTTTACATTTCTATTATTAAACTTTCTTCAGACCACATATTACATCAAGCCGGAAAAACACGTGTATTCGAATCAAAAATTTAGGGTAAAATGTTACCAAACCGGTACAAAATGTGTGATGGGGAAAGTAAACGGGACGTCTAGTGAGAATGGTGGTTAAATTAATGGAAGGTGTATGGAACGTGTATGGGAAGTAAACGGAACGTATAGTGAGAATAGAATTTTAATGGGAGGTGTATGGAATGGTTATGGAAAGTAAACGGGAGGTATAGCGGGAATCGACCCTTACACTGAAGATAGTTTACAACGTATGCTGCACGGTGCAGCCTGCACCAATTAAATTATTTAAGTAATATAACCGCCAGAAAATTTAACATATTATTTCCCCAAAAAAGACAAAATGCATGGTTATAACAGCAAATATACAGACTACAGATGTAAATTAGAGCTGGAGGGTCAGATAATAGAACTAGTGACGGTGTTCTAGTAGTATCTATCTAGTAGAAGTATCTAGGCATCACGCTATCGTCGCTATCTTCCACTTCTAAATAGAAGTGGAAAATCCAGTGAATACAGCTAGCAGAGTCGCAGGCTGCCTGAATGAAGCAATATCTTCTTCTTCAATTGCCATATAATCGACGGAGGTCGGCAATCATCATAGCTATTCGGACTTTGAAGACGGCTGCTCTGAAAAGTTCATTTGATGTAGGTATGTACATCCATACATATCAACTGATTATTACGCATATTTCTATGCATACTCTCCACGTGTAATCAGTCTAGATATATCCCAGAGTGAAACAATAGGGAGAAATAAAAATATCTGGGAAAAATGAAAGGTAGAATTTACAAAGTAGTTATCAGACCAATAATGACATACGCAGAAACATGACATGATATAATAAAGGACGAAAAGAATGCTAGAAACAGCAGAGATGAAAACTTTTAGAAAAATCCGTGTTAAGTAGCGTTACCAGGTGTCCCGATTTGCGCGGGACGTCCCGATTTTCAGGGGTCCAGGGACGCGTACCGATTTGTACCTGATCGGGACACCAAATGTCCCGATTTTCACCCACTAAAACCAATTTCAGGGGGATTTGCAGTGAATTTTATAACTATGTTATAAAAACAAGGCACTGCTTGTGAAAAAGCGGTAAAATCGAATGAAAAATATAATTTTAATAAAAAATAAATAATTTTCTTTAATCTACGATTTTCTTTTGTAATTTCGTCTGATTATTATTATTATTATGTAGGATTAAATACAGATTATAGAAACACCTTGTAGTCCAGTAAATGAACGGGAAATACGGCGATACCGTGTAATTTTCAGGATCAACTTCGAATTGCATGAAAATTTGGACGGCTTGTGCCGTTGGTTGATTTTACTCGGGGGGTGACAGTCACCCCTAGATGAGGGTGAAAAACCGCGCGTTTAAAATAAGTCCGGAGATGGATAAATTGACTAATTCTAAGCAATTTTAGTTCTATAGAATCTTAACTTAGTTAATACTTTTCGAGTTATTTACGATTGAAAATGTTTATTTTTCGACAAAAAAATCACGTTTTTGGTCGATTTTCACAAATAACTCAAAAAGTAAGTATTTGATTGAAAAAATATTCTTAGCAAAAATGTAGCATAATATAAACAAATTGTGAACTCGTAAAGTCTATAGACCCAGCAAAAGCAAAGTTGTAGCTCATGAAATATACGTTCTTATTCGTCAAATTCCAAATCAAATATTTCAACGTGAAATAACCAAGAAATTAAGCACTTTTCGGGAAAAACCAATTAAAACTTTTTTAATAAAGCTTTATTTTTATGTTTTAAAAAAGTTTCTAGCATCAAAACTAAGCGAGTTGTGCTCAAAATCAAGTTGACTCCTTTTTTTGGTAAAAAAACCGTGAAAATATCCCCCTACTTAGCACCCCAAATGAAATTAATCGTTACGGCTTTACAAACAATTTACTTTACTTATGTATTTTTTACATGATTGAAAGGGCCTGAACGAGTCACTAATCACGAGTGTATGCAAAATATGAACAGCCATATTTTAACCAATTTTTGTCTTACAGAAAAACAAAATGAATCATATATTTATAAAAGCAAAACCTACCTACTTTTTACTCCTTGAGATTTTTAGTACACCTAATACTTTTTAAGTTATTTTGAAAAAAGGGCATTTTCCAATATTTTAGGAAATTTTTTTTTTGCTATAAAACCAATTTTTTTCAAAACTAAGCACTCCCAACCGTTAAACCTTACAGATCGTACGTACTTACAGATAAAAATTTAAAAAAATGTAATAGGTTTTGCCCGAAAATTGCTTAATTTTTTGGTTATTTCAAGTTGAAAAATTCGATTTGGAATTTGACGAATAAGAACGTATTTTTGATGAGCTACAACTTTGCTTTTATTGGTTTTATAGACTTTCTGAACATACAATTTTTTTGCTTTTTTAAAAGCTACATTTTTGCTAATAATATTTTGTTCGATAACATTACTCGAAAAGTATTGACTTTTTTACTGGGCGGTCATTTACTGGGCTATTGTTGTTTATTTGTCCCGATCTACAACCCTAAATCCCGATTTGTTTTTGCTTATGTACCGATTAAAAACAAATCGGACCTGGCAACACTAGTGTTAAGACATTATGGGGAGAAGAAGAAGAAGACCATACTCCGTTTGAGTAGACTATTCTTATTCTGGCTCTTATTATTGACGTCTTGATTTCCAGCTCAATTTTTTGTATTCTTCGAGTAGTTTTCTTTGGCATACATTCAAAATTTTATCATTCGCTAATATGATCTCAAACATTCTAAATTTCTAATATTATTTCAAACACCTTAAATTTCCAATCCAAAAACTTTTGTAACTTCATTTAGATCTTTTCAATATTCTTAGTGCTGAGGGTGCATTCTTTGGTGCTGATGACACTGTTCTATTGTATGTATTATTAGAAGCAGAAAATACCTCAGTTCTCGGCAATGTGGCAGCAAAAAAGGAATTTCAATTCCTTGTTTCTAAGAAAACCTCTTCTTCGGTTGGTTCTTTAGAACACTAGTACAAATACCTAATAATTTACATAATTTATGCACCACCTAGATATTGCAAATTGAAAACCTCAGGATAATTAAATTTTCACATCTTTCGACATATTTGTGAATGATACAGAAATAAGTCTGGTCTTTTAATGTCTATAAATTGCCCGCCTGTAAAAATAGCATAGGCGCCCTTCGGGTTTTAAATTAGTATTTTGTATATCGTCAGCAGAAACAAGCTCATTTTTGGGCCCCAAACAGGGGCTCCCGCCTGCACTACATCCCTTGCAGGCCCGTTATCGCCGGCCCTGAGCCTCGCTCGGGAATAACCCATTATTAAATATTTCGATGCTAAACAATGTACTAAATTTGGACTTTCCAAAGTTTTCCAAAAAATATGATTCATGGAATATTAAAGGATAGAAGAACACCAGTTTTTGTATACCTACTCAGTTTAGAAATGCATGATGTAACAGCATAGTTTTTGTAAAGAATTTATAGATGAATAATTAATGACCACCCCCACAAGCTTCAAATACAAATATGTACAACATAAAATAAAAATGAACTGGATTATGATATGAGTATTATAACAGTCTGTAAAGTGATGAATTCACTATTATTGAAACAAGAAGAATCAATAACAAGAATAGCTGAATCAAAACTATTTTGTCTCGCAAGTCTAATCAAATATTGCTAATTTGTTATTACATCCATTGAATGAACTTACCTCTGTTGTGAATATTCGATTTCTGAATGAAAAATATTTTTCAAAAATTCACTTTGTTTGATTGGCACTTTGAAAAATTAGTTTCTAAAAACGGTATCTTGGCACATATATATGGCAGGCAAATGAAAACATTTCTTGAATGAATATTTACCTATAAGGTCGACAGGAAGAAGTCGACCTTTATTATGGCCACCTGTACACTCAGATCTCAATCCGTTTGATTATTTTTTTGGTACATTTAAAGAAACAGTTTATAGTGAATAATATATTAGTTTTTTTATATTCTTGATATATGTATAGTATAAATTATTTTTATAAGCTAATTTATTAACAATTATTATGCCAAACGCTTAAAGTATTCGTGGAATACTTATGATGTATGATGGTATATTTTTATTAAAATTTTAAAAATTATCCGACCAGATTAAAATTATCTTCAAAACGTTTTCGGTACGGTCGGACCATCATCAGTGAAACTAACCACATATCTAGATATAATAATCTTTAGATTAAATGATAAATATATTGAAATGTGAAGTCGATGTTATAGGATATCACTTTATAAAACATACCTATATCTATCTACCTTCTCTAAAAATGGAAAACTTATACTTTTACAATCAAGATGCAGTAGAAATAAACAAACCAAGACACGTTAAATGCTACTAGGAGCACTCCCGAATCATAATTTACAATAGTAGGGGAGCCCAGGCGGGGATTTTTGCAGTTACTCGAGCGCGTCAGATTAGGTATCACCCTGCAGATGTACTTCTACCATATATTGGCTATTAACACAGGGAAGTTCGTTAAGGGGGACCCGAAAAAAACTATCCTTAAAAATACTCGAATAATTGTCAGATTAAGATAAGGTAAGTTAAGTAGGTACATGCAAGAGTGTAATTTTCAAAAATCTGACGATTTGAGCGGGACATAAGGAAATGGGTCAAAAAATTTCACAAAAAAAAAGCGAATATTTTACGAAATGAACATCAGATCGAAAAACTAAAAAAAGTCTTCAATATTTTTCAAAAATCTATCGAATGGTACTGGACCCCGCACGGAGAGGGGTGGGGTGTAAATTTAAAATTTTAAATACA
This sequence comes from Diabrotica virgifera virgifera, assembly GCF_917563875.1. NCBI lineage: Eukaryota > Metazoa > Arthropoda > Insecta > Coleoptera > Chrysomelidae > Diabrotica > Diabrotica virgifera. The sequence continues at coordinate 24,486,375 of NC_065445.1, read as the reverse complement.
AACCCCGCGATATTTTGCAAAATGAACATCAGATCGAAAAACTGCAAAATATACTTTGAAAATGTTTTTGAAAAATCTATCGAATGGTAGCAAACACGACCCCCCACGGAGGTGGGGGGAGGGGGGTTACTTTAAAATCTTAAATGGGACCCCCAAATTTTTATTGCAGATTTGGATTATCTACGTAAAAATAAGCAACGTTTATTCGAGACATATTTTCGAATTATGGATAGATGGCGCTATAATCGGAAAAAACGATTGTTGGAAATGGAAAATTAAATTAAAAAAATGGAAAGTCCCCACTAAAATGAAAAATTTTACTTAACTCTTTTTGGTTTTAGGACCTAATAATCAAAACCCAATAGGTCCCCATAACGCTCGAGTGACTGCAAATTTAGCATACTTCGCTCCCCTATGTATAAACTTTGGAAATCATGATTTCGGATTTACAATGTATATACATTGTAAATTATGATTCGCGTGTGCTCCTAGTAGCATTTAACGTGTCTTGGGTTGTTTATTTCTACTGCATCTTCATTGTAAATTTAGTATGGTGCAACGATAGTAGTAAGTATAAGCTATCTAAAAGCTCAGACCAATAACGCGTTGAAGCTTGCTTCACCAGTTTACCAATTTAAACGTCGGGCAAGAGAGATAGAGAATGATATAATAGTGCAAAGAGAACACAGTTGGCAAAGTATGTACTGTAAAATTAAGAAATATTTACTTACTTTATGATAAACTCAAAGGGACCATCATGACCCCAAGAATATGAAGGTACCCGCCAGTGTGGGCGGTAGAAATTTGATTAAATTATTTAATTCATACAATGAAAAAAATCTTTACACAATGTGTGTAGTTAGACCACTACATAGTAAAATTACCACGGCACTGATCGTATGAGCGCCCTAACTCCATCGAAAGCGGGACGCTTTAGTACCTGTATGTTAAATTCCCTTGAACCGTGTCATTTTACCGGACAATCCACGGGGAAAAATGCGACGCTCCACAGGTCATAAATTAGGGTACCGATGCCATAAATTAGGGTTCGGTATTATGGAGAAATCTGACGACTAGGTCGAAGCGCGTGTTAATACGAGCTTCAGGTATTTAAAAATTTAGACGTCGGCAAAGAGAGATAATAATATATATAATAGTGAGAACGACAGAGAGCACAGTACAACTCCACAGGGCTGTAAAATTAGTAATATTTACTTTGTGATAAGATGGGTCAGACACATGGTTGGACATCCTACCTTCAAGAATATTTATTACACCGCGCCAGTGGGGCCGTTAAAAATATTAGTAGTTGGTTAATTCACACAATGATAAAAATTAAAACCCAACGTAATTAGACCACAAAATTACGACGACACTGATGTATTCCCTGGTTTGCCCAGCTGAAAGGGTTTTTGAAATGTATACCTGTACCACCAACCCATGTCACTCAACGCTCACCATAAATAACCATATTTATTTGTTCAAGGATCGTAAACACAAAATTTTGAGAGGAATTTCTCTATTTCAAATTGCGTTTACTGTAGTTCACGTAGGGTTGAATCGCGTCTTCAGTTTTTATCTTTTTCTGTTACATTTTTTTATTTCACTCAGAATGTCGCTTCACGCGCTTCGACCTAGTCGTAAGATTTCTCCATTAGCTGTTTAAGGATCATAAATATCAAATTTTGAGAGGAATTTCGCCATTTTAGGTTGCACAATCATATCATAAAACAAGTAGATCCCTTGTTTATGCAATTCCACCCCGCTGAGCTGAATATTAATGATTGTCTTAGATAGCTGGTATTACTATACCAGCCAACTGATTATAGTTGCCTTGACTGTACAAAATATTTGTAATATAATATGATAGATACCCAGTTTGGGTTCGGAAAAAGACTAGCAATAAGAAAAACACTTTTTTCTAGTAATGTGCTATCATAAAGACGTCTGCTCCATTGGTTTTGAGACATTTTATAGAGTTTGACATCAGAAACTTATAACTTATAGAACTATGTACTAGCCATAGAAGGAAAACGAGTAGAAAGGATTAACACCTACAAATATCTAGGAACATGGGTACCGCTATATAAAACAATTGCGTAAAGTAGTAAAATGAGTCACGAATTAAGGCAGAATTGCCAGGCAAACCTTTGTAAAACTGAAAAACATGTTCCTGATGGTCAATTTGTTATAATACTTAGACTTGAAGATGAGCGTAAAGTGTATTTTATTGGATGTAATGGAAACTGATGGAGTGAATGTGATGCAGTGAATTCAATGAGTTACAATGTTACAAATACGGAAATCAAGGCGGTTACAAAAGGATTGGGAAGGCATAAAAACTGAGACAATTTGAATATTTATGTAGAGATGAGACGGTGTTTGAAATATTAAGAATTGCAATGGATCCATGCAAGGATAAGAGAAACAAACCGATGAAGGATGGTCTAAGCTTCTGAGAAACCTACGTGAACGGTAGAATTGCAGCTCAACAGACTTTTTCAAATTAGCTACCAACAACAGACGAATAGCTATGATGATAACTAACCTCCTATAGGAGAAGGAATCACAAGAAAAAGAGGAATAATCTGATCATTATCCACATTATAATTTGTGATCTTTACTAGGTAAGTATATTAATTTATTGAATTTGTTTCAAAAGTTGCTGCCTTAATTTTTTAATATTCTTCGATTCTACAACAAAATTTTGTAGGTATTACAATTAGTTATCTAGTTGTTATCTAAAGCAATAAATTTACTTTTTTTCTTGATTAAATTGAGTCAATTATCAATAAAAGTTTTAACATTGTTGCGCTATCGCATCTATCAATAAAGTTGCTCAGCAAATTTTCGTTAGTACAAAAATATATGATATACTTAGATAGGTACCTTCCATAATGAAAGCTATCAATGTCTCAAATAATTTAACATTTTGATTCACTTACCAGGATTGGGTTGAGATTGGTACGACGTCTTCTTAATCCACTCATATGGACTCCTCGCAGGTGTCGGCCTACTTTGATGACCGTGGTTGTTATGAGGCGATATATTCCCGCTCTGTCCCCCAGGACTAGAAATATCACTTCCCGTAATCGGTGGCGACGGAAGCTGGCTTTCCGGATCTAACTGGTGTTGCGGATGCTGCAACATAGGTATTCCCGAATGCAAAAAGTCCGGAATGTCATGCTGGAACACACTATGATGCGCCGGATGATGGTGCCACATTTGCTGCTCTTCGCAGTACGCTCCCGGTGGAGCTGATCCCAGCTGAGGAGTCTGGCGGTACCCCGCCGCTGAGTACCACGGGTGCATGGATGAATTCGCTTGGAAATGTCCATTGCCCGAAATTTGCTGTTGATGATACATTCCGGCAGATTGTCCGTAATATGACACCATACTATATTAATAAAACACTAAAACAAGTTTTTTTAACTGTCACTCAGTTCTTAGTCACTAACAAAACACTTTACACTGCATAGCCAAACTTCTACCACCTAATTACGAGTGGGACTGAAACCTCTGATTGACGACTGAGGTGCGTATTGCCGGGAGATAAATGCGATAAGGAATAACAACAAGAGGGGTGGAGCTTTGGGGTCGCTGCGGGCCAATAGAACGGTCCCCGGCGAATCATGGCTGAAGATATCAGTGGCCACCAATCGCAGAGGCGGACGGAGTCAACCTGGATATTAAGCAATATTTAATTGGGAAGGTCTTAATTTGTCCGCCTACATGTGGTTTCAACTTTTTTTTGTTATTCTAATTTATTTACAAGAGACTATTGTTATGTATATTCGGTAAAGCTTTAAAAAATACAGGGACGTTTAGAGAGGGAGTAATTTATTGTTGAATGAGGGACGTTTTTTCAAGGATGTGAGATATCTGGGTAGATTTTTATTTCCTTTTCCTAGGGTCGCTATAAGCAAAATATTCTAATTTATGTGTTACCTGAGTAGGTGTACCTCACTACTATAAAAATATAGGGAAATGAAAACTTTTAATATACTTAATTAGGATGTTCATGTTTCATTAGTGCCAACAACAAGATTTTTTAACACGCATGGGAAGGTATGTATGTGTGGCTTATTAGACCAGGATGCATCTGTAAAAATATTAGTACATTTGGGCGTTGAGAGGTGACTCAAATTTTTTTGCAGAAATTGCTTGAAAATAACTCAAATAATAATATTTGAATTATCCTCCCTCTCAAAAAGGTCCGGAACATTGTTTAAATAATCAAAATGTCAAAAAATTAAGGAAAAATTCGATATTTTTCTTCGTTTTTTGATTATAACTTTAAAAGTATTCATTTCCGAGAAAAGTTGTACTGACATAAAAGTTGCGTAGTTAAATTTCCTACAATATAGAATTGGTTAAAAATTTAAAAAATAGTCACCCTTGTTGCAAAATAGCAATAATTGCGAAAAAAACCATACAAAAACAAGTATTTGCATTTTACGTTTTTCAACCATTTATGCTATACTTAGGACCTTCATATTTCACCCAGAAAAACTTTATGATACAGCAAAACAATACTGTAAATTTAATTAAGATCGGTTCTACAGATTGTGCAAAATAAATTTTGCAATCCAGCTTTCGTAAAAAAAATTCATTTTTTCAAAATGTTACGGGACTAAAAATAAAGCAGATAGCAAGTTGAAATTTTTTTTGCGCATAGAAGTCTACTGTACCTTTCATTTGCAATTTTGCAAAATTAAAATCAATTAACACCACGGCGTCAGGAATTTTTTTAAATAAACATTAATTATTGTTGCTACGCGCAGGACAGCGGATAGTTTGCTCTGATTTGGCATTCCAATGACCTTTGATAATGATTGATACATTTTAATTTTTATTAAATTTCGATATAAATAAATAAATTTGTTTATTGCAAAATAAAAACACATACTCTATCCTTTGAAATAACACTTTTATTAGCAAAAACTTTCTTTGTTCATATATTTTAACTTGAAAAATAAAAGTTTATTATTTTTAAACATATGCAATTGTTTAAACAATATTTCACAAACAATAATAAAATAAGTTTGATTTTTGTGGAATTAAAATATTAAAATACAACAAAATATAGAGTAAGAAAATAATATATTAAATAAAGGTTGGAAGAAATTTTGATGGAAATCAACTTGTGTGAATCTAACACCGCTGTCCTGCGCGTAGCACCAAAAATTATTGTTTATTTAAAAAATTTCCTGACGCCGTGGTAATTAATCGATTTTAATTTTGCAAATTACAAATGAAAGGTACAGTACACTTCTATAAACAAAAAAAATTCAACTTGCTATCTGCTTTATTTTCAGTCTTGTAACATTTTGAAAAAATAAATTATTTTTGCGAAAGCTGGATTGCAAAATTTCTTTTGCAAAATCTATTGAACCGATCTCAATGAAATTTACAGTATTGTTTTACTGTATCATAATGTTTTTCTGGGTGAAATATGAAGGTCCTAAGTGTAGCATAAATGGTTGAAAAACGTAAAATGCGAATACTTGTTTTTGTATGGTTTGTTCACAATTATTGCTATTTTGCAACCTAGGGTAACAATTTTTTAAATTTTTAACCAATTTTATATTATGGGAAATTTAATTACGCAACTTTTATGTCAGTACAACTTTTCTCGGAAATGAATACTTTTAAAGTTATAATCAAAAAACCAAGAAAAAAATCGAATTTTTCCTTAATTTTTGGACATTTTGATTATTTAAACAATGTTCCGGACCTTTTTGAGAGGGAGGATAACTCAAATATTATTCTAAAAAGGGGTAGTTCCCTGGGTTGGCTGTATACCTTATAGTTAAACAAACTGGAACATGAAGTAAAAACCACTTCTATGTAAAAGGTATATTTACTAAAAATTTTTAGAATCCCAATGGATTCAATAAAATGAGTTCATCAGAACATTTTCAAACCTATCGGTCCATCATCAGTGAATTTGAATACTTGCAAAATAGCCCCAGAACCAAACAATGGTTGTGATTATAAATAAATCTACATTATGTTAAAATAAAATTAAAATGGCTAAACGCCGATGTTCAGGGATTAAACCTCTGGGAACATGGTGAAACTCTACCCGAGGACCCAATCAACCATCTTCCGACACTTAGTCATCGTTGACCGAAGATGGTTGATTGGGTCCTCGGGTAGAATTTCACCATGTTCCCAGGGTTTAATCCCTGAACATCCGCGTTTAGCCATTTTAATTTTATTTTAACATAATGTATAGATTTATTTATAATCACAACCATTGTTTGGTTCTGGGGCTATTTTGCAAGTATTCAAATTCACTGATGATGGACCGATAGGTTTGAAAACGTTCTGATGAACTCATTTTATTGAATCCATTGGGATTCTAAAAATTTTTAGTAAATATACCTTTTACATAGAAGTGGTTTTTACTTCAGGTTCCAGTTTGTTCAAATATTATTATTTGACCTATTTTCAAGCAATTTCTGCAAAAAAATTTGAGTTACCTCTCAACGTCCATCTCAAAACAGATGCGCCTGGACTATATGTTATTGAACATATCTACGTATTATCTTCAATTCTAATCAATATCATTTAGGTTTTATGATATTTTGAAAAAAAAATCGCTGATTACCTATTTCATTTGGAATTTATATCTACGGGAGTTCTACAGCCTCTGTCCCATCCCGTATTTCTATCTCCACCGTTTTCGGTCGGTCCATTCCTCCTCATTCATGGCTCTAATTCCTGCTCTTCATTCTAATGCTGGTGTTCCTCGCCTTCTTCTATCCCATGTAACACAGATTACCAAATCCTGTTTTGACCATCGTTCTTTCTTTCATTCGCTTTACATGCCCATACCATCCTACTCTGCACAAGAGATTTAAACTTGGACATAAGAGTTACGTTGGCGAGGTGCTACATTTTCTCGACTTTGTCTTATGGAATGGAAACTTGGACCTTGAATGCGGCATCAATGAAAAAACTAGAATCATTCGAACTGTGGGTGTACAGAAGAATTCTGAAAATATCGTGAACAGAACACGTCACAAACAAAGAGGTTCTGAGAAAGATGAATAAAGAAATGGAAATTCTTCTTTACCTTGCTTAATTTTGTATTTTATTTGTTTATTGACTTTTTTTATAGATCTGATTACTTATCTTTGTTTTTATGTTGTCGTGTTTCTTCCATTAAATCTAAAATTTCGTCAAATAAGCAGTTCGTTAAAATTCACAGCAAAAACCGTTATCTAGTAAATGTATTACTTTTTTGTAGACTAAAATATCAAAATGAAACAAACAGAATGAAATCATACACTCAAAAAAATTTAGTTCGTAATATTGATTAACAGTGATTACTTAATAGTATTTCGTTGTCACAACAATTTAATTTGTTGTTTCAACGAACTTTTAGACATTGACGAATGTATTTGGTTATTGTCACAATAATTGAATAATAATTGTGAGAATAACTAGAGTACATCATTAATCAATAACACTCAATTTATTCAGCCAATAACTTATTTTCGTATATTTAATAAATACCTACTGTTAATTCTGGCAGCAACTCACGTTCTTGATTTCAGATGACAAGCAATTACCTTGGTTTATCGTGACAACGTACAGATTTCATTAAAACAATGTACAAATGTTGTTAATATAGAGTAATATATGATTATTGAATATATGTAAATTGATTGTTGTGACAACGAATGCATTAATCAATCTACTACTGCATTTAATTCCCACAATCAATGCGTTCATTGTGACAATGATCGTAGTTGTTAATTAATATTTTATGCGAGAAATATAAAAAAGATGTTGATGAAACCAAAGAGAACTTGCATAATGAAATTATTCATTTTATAACGTTATGCCAAAATTTGAATAAACATTTGAAAATTTGGTGTCATCCAGGATATAAAGGCAACTTTTGCCAATTTTTAACTTTACTGCAAGTATATTTGACGATACCAATTTCTAATGCGTCAGGCGAGCCGTCTTTTTTGGCTTTAATATTGAAGGTCAAAGGGTCAAGAAAACCTAGACGCATTATCACTATCGTATTATAAAAAATGAAGAAATGGAGCAACTGGATTTTGATTGTATTACTTAATATGGCAGTTTGCTAAGCTAATGCCTAGTAAAGAAAAAAAGGAAGCTAATGTGTTTCTTATATTTTTTAGAATGTTTTTTGTTTGTCATGTGTTGTTCTCTAGAACTTTCTGTTTTTTTTTATATTTATAAATGTATTTTTTGGAATATTTTTTATGTTTGCTATTTTTCTCGTTTGTTTTAAAATTTTTAAAAATGTATGGGTTTTACAATAAACGTTTATAGTTAATACAGGTTAAGGCATGTGTATTTTTGTTAAAAAAAATTGACAATGAGTAGCAATGAAGGGGGCCCCTAAATATCCAGTGCCCAGGGCCTGAAGTTAGGTTAAACCGGTACTGGTAGGTATCTACGGTATTGAACATTTGGGTATTCTTGACCTTCTTCATATTTCTTCATTTGTGATGTGATCAAGTCTGGATATTTGTCTGTCTAGATATCAAAACTTATTTTAGGAAAACAAAGTAGTGATCTCAAATAAAAATTCTTTTACGATATTTTATACTTCTTCGTCCAACTGAAAACTATTGTGGAAAAGCCGATTGTGTCCAACCCAAAGATGTGAAAATCACAAGGCAATAAATCTGGACTATATAATAGATGTTCTAATATCCTTCATTTCTTTCGTTGTAGACTTTCTTTCACTACTTTGGCAACATGAGACCGAGCACTGTCTTTCAGAAGCATGACCTCGTGCTTACTTCTGTAAACCTAGTGAGTCAATGAGACGGTTCCTGGCGAATCATGGCTGAAGATATCAGCGGCCACCAATAGCAGAGGCGGACGCAGTCAACCTGGATATTAAGCAATATTTAATTGGGAAGGTCTTAATTTGTCCGCCTACATGTGGTTTCAACTTTTTTTTGTTATTCTAATTTATTTACAAGAGACTATTGTTATGTATATTCGGTAAAGCTTTAAAAATACAGGGACGTTTAGAGAGGGAGTAATTTATTGTTGAATGAGGGACGTTTTTTCAAGGATGTGAGATATCTGGGTAGATTTTTATTTCCTTTTCGTAGGGTCGCTATGCATATTCTAATTTATGTGTTACCTGCGTAGGTGTACCTACCTACTATTAGTTTATTAGAGAAAAATAGGGAAATGAAAACTTTTAATATGATTAGGTCGTTCATGTTTCATTAGTGCCGACATCAAGCTTTTTTTAACACGCATGGTAGGGTATGTACATATACGGTATAGGTACGTATACCTATGTGTGGCTTATGTTATTGAACATACCTACGTATTATGCTCAATTCTAATCAATATATTTACAAAAATTGAAAAAAATCCTTTGTAAAAGGTATAAAATTTTATTAAAATCCTTTTCAAGGGCTACATCACAACAAGACGTTTTCAATTTTATAAAAAAATCATCCTCAGTGTTAGATAGACTGGATGCTAGCTGAGCCACCAAAGAAAAATTCAATACATTACCTTAGGGCAGGGCATTATCCTAGTTGCCACGTGACCATCATAAATTATGCACTTTTAATGGATCCATGTTATATTTAAAGGGTTTTTACCCGAATATTTTTCTTTGGTGGCTCAACTAGCATCCAGTCTATCTAACACTGATGACGTTTTGTTGTGATGGAGCCCTTTAAAGAGATTTTAATAAAATTTTATACCTTTTACAAAGGATTTTTTCCAATTTTTGTGATGTATGGTATACAGCCAACTACAGGAAAAACATTTTCTTTTCATTGTGGATTTTTCAATAAATTTACGTTTTATGATATTTAAAAAAAACTTCTAATTATTTTATTTGGAATTTATGTACGGCTACGGGGGTTCATTGATGGCTCTATCTCTGATTGTTCCTCTAATTCCTTCTCTCCGCTCAAACGCTGGCTTCCTCTCCTTCTTATATCCCATGTAACATCAGTGGCGGATCTAGACATTTGCCTTGGGAGGGGAAACTTGCCTTAGGGGGGAACTTCCAATGAAACACCAACCAAAAGACATAAAAAAGATAAACCCAAATTAGGTACATAAAAAAAATTATAACTTATATGCATTAAGTTCCCTTAATTTTCCTAACTGTGTTTAGGTATTGGGTTAAATTTGTCTGTCTGTGGTTTAAGTTTCATGTCAGCTAATATATTTTTATGTTTTAACAATTTTTTTCATTAATTTTGAACCTTGTTAGGGGGGAATTTTCCCTTTTTTCCCTCCCCGTAGATCCGCCACTGTGTAACATAGGTAAAGCAATCCTGTTTTGGCCATCGTTCGTCTTCCATTAGCTTTACATGCCCGTACCATAAAAGTACTCTTCGCAAGAAATTTAAAGTTAGAGCTAAGAATTACGTTGGCAAGGTGCTACATTATATTATATTCAGCCCATTTCAAACACTTCCAGTTTTTCTTCTCTTTCATTGTCATTTGCCAACATTCAAATCTATACCCAAAATTTATTATACAAACGATTTGTAGATTGTCATTTTTGTTCGAAAACCAATTTTAGGAGACCGCAGTAATGATTGATCTCAAACAAGAATTCTTTTACAGCATTTGAAACTTCTTCGTTCAACTGAAAACAATTAATTTTAAGGCCTTTATCAGTGACACAAAAATTTTAAAATCGCGTGGCGATAAATCTGGGCCATAAAATGGATGCTCTATAATATCCTTCATTTCTTTCGTTGTACCTAGTACAATTTCTTTCGAGTACTGTCGTGGAGAAGAATGACCACACCACGTTCTAGGTGCTGTAAACCTAGTGGGTTACCTATATGAAGCAATGAAACGGTCAATGGCAAATCATGGCTGAAGATATCAACGTTCACCAATCGCAGAGGCGGACGCAGTCAACCTGGATATTAAGCAATATTTAATTGGGAAGGTCTTAATTTGTACGCCTACATGTGGTTTCAACTTTTTTTTGTTTTTCTAATTTATTTACGAGAGATTATTGTTATGTACAGTCGGAAAAATGAAAGAATACCCAAGAACGAACATATAAAACACGCTTATTTTCCTGTTCTATTTGAAATTTGGTGAATAAGAATCTACTTTTCATTGGCTATAACTCTGGTTTTACGAGGTCCGACCTAACGCGTACACCATTTTTTTTTACTTTTCTACAGGCTATATTTTTGCTAAGAACGTTTTATTCGACAAAATACTTACTTTTTGAGTTATTTGCGAAAAACCGTCTAAAAGTGTGTTATTTTGTTGAAAAATGAACATATTCACTCGCAAATAACTCGAAAAATGTTGACTTGGCGAAAAAGCTCTATATAACAAAAGTTACTTAAAATTAGTCAGTTTATCCATTTCCGGACTTATTTTGGACTTATATTTTTCACCACCAAGAGGGGGTGAAAGTCACCCCCAGGGCAAAAGCATACATCGGCACAATATCACTTTTTTTCTTTGACATGTAAGCTATGCGTATGCCAAATTTCATGTCAATCCAAGCGATTCTTTAAAATTTAGAGTGTTTAGGCAATACGTAAAGTATCCTTAACAATAGTAACCTATACTTATTGTACGGTTATAGAGTATATTCCCATAGGTAAGCTGGTTAAGAGTAGATAACGATTTTTCATATGTAATTTAAAGTATTATCTGCATAAATGGCACAAAGAATATTTGCTACGAGAGGTATATGGTTCAAAATGCATACAGTATCACGACTAATAAGTTATGTTCACATACATGTAGAGTACTTACAGTTTTATTCCTTGATGACGTGTCACATCAGAGCTCTGATTGAATTCCATAATCCATTTGGTTCATTTGTAAGGCACTCACTAATACGCTAAATAAATCATCGTCGATAATACTGAGCAGATTGAATTATCTGAGCGGTATAAAACGATAGCAAAAAAAGCCGGTAAAATGCGGCCTTTTTACGAATAGCGGGAGCGTCGATAGATTAGAGATGATTCTCGTTAGGAAGCTTTTGACGATCTGCCCCGGCGAGGGGTTCAAATGCGAGTCTCAACAATAACCTGGAGTTTCCAGAAAGGTTACATAAATACTACTTGAATTTTAAGTAATCAGTAGTACAGGGGCGTAACTAATTATTTTAGTGAGCCGTGTATAATATATTTATTGTACATATTGCCGGGGGCGACAGGCGAGAGAGATGGCCTATATCACCTCGAAGAGAGGGGATTGGCAAAGATGTGCACAACGATAAGAAATGTTTGAAGAAATTAGAGTTTATATACACAAGGGGTAACAACGATAAAATGGAGGAAAACGATAAGTTTTCCCCCTAGGGATAGATTTTAATCTTCCAGGGGAATCACAGCGATTTTCGTAATACCACGAAGAAAATCACCGTGAGTAGTGTGAATCTTGACAGTACGAACTAGACCATCCTTACCAGGCAATACATCTATTACCCTGGCAGTTGGCCATAAGAGTGGAGGAGTACCATCCTCCTTCAACAGAACCAAATCCCCGATCTTGACAGGGTCAGTAGGGTCGGTCCATTTATTTCTTTGCTGCAGGAGGCAAAGATAGTCTTTTTTCCACAATTTCCAAAATTGCTGTTGAATTTTACTAATACGCTGAAAAAGATTCAACCTATTTTCAGGTATCTCTGAAACACTTGGTTCAGGGGGCGCGGTTAAACTTCTTTGAACTAAGAAGTGAGCTGGAGATAGGAAAGCGAAGTCATTGGCGTCAGACGACATCCTAGTGATGGGTCTCGAATTTAGAATAGCCTCGATTTGGCATAATACTGTGTTAAACACTTCAAAGGTGAAGTGGGAATTTCCTATAATTCGATAGAGGTGATACTTCACACTCTTTATTCCTACCTCATGGAGGCCGAATTGATGGGGGTTGCGGGGAACACCCATCTTGAAAGTTATGGAGTTTTGAGTACAGAATTCCTTAATCTGTTCCGAATTATTTTGATTTAAGAAAAAATCATAGAATTCGCGCATTTCATTTTTTGCCCCATGGAAATTTGTGGCATTGTCGCTCCAAATAATACTGGGCGTGGATCTTCTGGCAATAAACCTTTTCAGAGTAAGAATATAGGCTTCTGCGCTTAATCCTGTGACGAGTTCGATATGAACACATTTAGTGCTCATGCAAATGAAATAGGCTACGTATGCTTTGTAAAGCGGTGCCTTCCTCAAATGTGAGGACTTAATTAAGAAGAACCCCCCATAGTCCACTGAGACGACTTGGAAGGGTCTAGTGGGGAGTACACGATCGGGATGCATATCTGCCATCTGTTGAACAGAATTGGGTGTCATGAATCGGAAACAGTTTACACACTTACGAATTAAGCGTTTAATCTGTCTTAATCCGTCAATTGGCCAGTACTTCATTTTGACATACGAAAGTACTGTTTGCGCGCCTGAATGTAATAACTTATGATGAGCTTGAGTCAAGATTAGTTCTACAACTCGACATTTAGAAGGAAGTAGAATGGGGTGTTTTTGATTATACGATATGGGGGCGTGTCGGAGACGTCCTCCCACACGAATCAGCCCATCATTATGTTGTAGGAAGGGGTTGAGTTTACGAATGGCTTTATTGGTCACGAGTTTAGCATTTTTCAATTCAAGAATCTCTTTTTTAAAGTAGATACTTTGGATATACCTGATGATCGCGTGATCAGCGATCTCCATTTCGGGTGGCGTCAATATATCCGTATCTCGTGGAGAGTTATTTATTTTCTTTTTAATATTACTGATGAATCTAAAAAGATAAGCGACAATTCTTTGAATTTTACGAAAAGAAGAAGATTTAGCGAATAGATTTTCAAAGGTGTCGTTGAGTTCGTGATTTGTTGCTATGTTTGAGACAACTAACTTCCTTAATTCAGGAAGATCATCCTGAAAATGAGGAATTTGATGAAGAGAAAAATCGATGGGATTGTCTCTAATAAAGCTAGGTCCGCATAACCAGTCTTCGGTGGTCTGGGGATTATCAAAGACATTTATCCCTCTGGAAGCGGGGTCAGCGATGTTTTCGTGACTTCTGACGAAATGGAAATCACAAGGAAAAGTTTCCAACAAGGAATTGACCTTTTGAATTCTGTTTTGTACAAAAATGTTCCAAATGTGTTTTTTAGAAAGTATCCAAGACAAGGCAATTGTAGAGTCAGCAAAGAGATGAGATGAAGATATACTCAAATTTTTCTTGAAGATGTGAAAAAGTCTATGAGCCAGAGTGACTCCCAACACTATTCCACAAAGTTCCAATTTGGGGATGGTGAGTTTATTTTTTAGCGGAGAAATTTTGTTTTTAGAAGCGATAAGCCGCGACGATACAGAAAAGTCTGAGTATGTCGCTTTGAGATACACACAAGTGCTGTATATTTTTTCCGATGCGTCGGTGAAAATAATTAATTGAACATCAACAACTTTCTTTTGTAAAAGTAAGCATCGAGGTACCTTGACCTCTTCTATAGTTTTGAATGTCGATAAGAGGTTTTGCCAATTTTTCATAATGATGGGTGAGTCAATGGGTTGATCCCAGTCCAATTTCTGGGACCATATTTCCTGTATCAAGAGCTTAGCGTTCACAAGGACAGGGGATAACCATCCTAGCGGGTCATACAAAGTAGCAATGTAGGAGAGAATAGTACGTTTAGTAACAACATTAGCCAATTTGAAGATAGGAGTTTTAAACGAAAAGTGGTCGCGTTCTGAATCCCAGAATATGCCTAAGACTTTATCAGATCCCGTGAAGTTAAGACTGACTTCAGAGACGGGATTTAAATTGTGTTGAGACAGAAATTCTGAAGAACTGCAGTTCCACTTGTGGAGGAGGAAACCATGGGTTTCTAGCAAAGAAGTTAATTGTTCGAAAAGACAACTTAATTCATGAAGACTGTCAGCACCGCTGATCAGGTCATCCATATAGATAGATTCTTGCAGAACACTAGTAGCAAGTTCGTGGGTATGTTTGTTGTTGTCAGCGATGTGCTTGATAACTCTTTGAGCGATAAATGGGCTACTTGGGAGCCCGAAGGGTAATCTTTGAAATTGATAGCACCGTAAAGGCTGCTGAATATTGTCCCTAAAGAGAAAATTTAACAGAAATGTTTCAGTGGGACAAATGGCGATTTGTAGGAACATAGCCTTGATGTCGCCTACTAGTGCGAATTTAAACTGACGAAACTTAGCGAGAATGTCAAAAAGTTCATGTTGGACGACATAACCTTTGTCTATGACGTCACTGAGGGAGATTCCCGTAGACGATTTATTGTTTGGATCGAAAACTATACGAGTGGAAGTAGTAGAGTTGGATTTGAAAACGGGAAAGTGAGGGAGAAAGTAATTAGGTTTACCTGAGTCATTTAGCATTTTTAACGGCACTTGAATTATTTGTCCGTTATTGAGATATTCCGATATAATGTCCTGATATTTTTCCAATAAATCAGGGTTGAGTTGAAAACGTTTCTCGAGACTGAGAAAACGTCTTTTTGCCGAGAGAAACGAATTTCCCATGTCTATATCTTCGATAGGGAGTTTGAGATTGAGTGTGGACTCATATCGTCCATTGGGGAGAACATTAACATGTTTTACAAAATTAATTTCAGCGGGGTGATCATTAATGAGATCGGTGTTCTGAGGAGCGGCTTCTTCCAGCTCCCAGAATTTTTGTAAATGATCGGATAGTTCCTCGTTGGACACTACCGGCTCATTTACGGCGGAAGGAGTGTTATGAGAACAACAAGTAACGAGAGAGTTTGAATAAAATTCCAAAGCCTTTTTAGTATTTTTCGACTTAAGAGCAAAGTCTGGAACTGACCCTGATATCGTGTACCCGAGTAGAGTGCGTTGAAGAACGGGAAGACCTTTTCCCAAACGAATTATTTCAGGTTGAATGATATCGTTATACAGGTCTGCACCGAGCAGGATACCAATTGGGGATGTTACATGGAACATCGGATCACCTAATGGTATCTCTGAGGGTATGTTTAGTTTGCTCGCCGAAATAGAAATTTGAGGAAGCGGATTTGTTATCTTTGGGAGTACAGAGCACGAGATGTCAAAAGGAACGTCGTTAGCGACAGCGAAAATTGTTGTATCTACAATAGATTGAGACGAGGATGAGGTGGAGTTAATTCCATTGATCCGTAATTTTCCATCTCTAGTGGTGAGTGACAGTTCCTTTACGAGGTCAGCACTAATAAATGAAACCTGTGAGGCCGAGTCTAAAAGTGCCTTTGCGAAGACCCTCTTGCCGCTAGGAGCGACAAGATAGACCTGGAGTGTGCTTAATAACACCAAATGATTATCAAGCGAGGCTGCAGATAGAGCCATTGAATGTGGAGTCGAATTTTGAAGATTAACTTCCGTTTCAGGAGCTCTAACATGTGAGGGCCCCTGTTGTGAATTACCCTGTGTATGGGAGTTATTTGAGATAGCGGTTTTATTATGATTATTTGAGTTGTGTTGGCCAACAGCCGCGGAAGGGTTACTATGACCCGTTTTGTCGAAATGGAGCAACGTGTGATGACGAGATTTACAAACTATGCAAGAGAATTTGGATTTACACTGATCGAGCATGTGAGACCCAAGACAATTAATACAAAATTTATTTTGTTTGACAAAACTAAAACGTTCTTTAGAATTCAACTGCTTGAACTGAGGACAAGAGTAGATCGAGTGAGAGTCGTTGCAATAGGAACATTTCTTAGGACCTAAGCGAGGCGAAAGGTTACTGGTAGAAGTGTCTGAGGCTAGGTGTAAAGAGTGTCTGGAAGTAGTAGTCGATTTTGGTTTTGATTGAGATTGAATATTCTCAAGATGAACAACGCGTGTCTCGATTTCCCCTAGAAAATGGACAAAATCAGGGGTAGCTTGGCTACCACCGGATTGGAACTCAAGAGCCCTAATGGTAGGTGCGTCGAGTTTCTGAGTAGCGATATGTATGAGAAGTAAATGCAAGAGATCTGAAGGGGGCCTATTCAAGTTCAATAGGGCCTTGAAATTATTTGACATGACCGTATGAAAATTTCTTAATTGTGAGTGATTTGCGTTTCCAGAAATAGGAGGCGCATCAAGAATTTGAGAGATGAGAGTTTTGATAAGCGATTTAGAGTTGGCGTACCTTTGTGTCAGGTTATCCCGGGCTATTTTGTAATTGTCACCTGTGAGTGGGATATGCTCGAGAAGCGTCAAAGGCTCGGAAGTTAGAAAACTTTTGAGGTAAATGAGTTTTTCCAGATCACTTAATGTAGTATCAGATCCTATTATTGTATCAAAGGTCTCAATGAATGAATTGTATTCAGTAACTAAGCCACTAAATGGTTTTAACTGAATACGAGGGAGGTTTACTGTTCGTTGCCTAGCCATAGACTGTGAGGTTAGAGAAGAATTAGGGTCAAATTGGAGGGAGGGGGTAGCAGTCACATTAGAACTTTCAATGACCTCTAACCTTTCTTCCAATAGAGAAATTGTATCCAAATATTTATCAAAAACCACAGAGGAATCAGTAGAGGGGGTAGGTTCCTCGGGGATCGTCTCCAGCACATTTTGAGCATCGCGGAAAAGTCCGTAAGAATGTTTGAGTTGTGAAATTATTTCACGAATTTTATATTTGTTTAGAGAATTAAGAGTTGTGGGAACCGAATCAGCCAACTTGGTTATATCAAGTTTTGCGGTGAGCCTCTGTCGGTTATATTTTGATCGGTCAGCCATGTTGCGAGAATGTGAGATTAGATAGATTATTTGCAAATGTCTAAACCTATAAATCGATGCGAAAATGAGAGAATATGTACAATATATTATATATTACACGTTTAATAGTGTGAGATTGGCTTAATAGTATCACCCTGTATGAGCGCAGATTAGTATATGAAATGCAAAACTATAAAATTTCAAAATATATGCAATTTTCCAAAATGGGTATTTTTCAGCAAGTGTGAGACACCCTTAACAAGTATTTAAATTAATTAAATTGAAGGAAAAAACAATTATTTATTTTCTATAGTTTTCTAGAAGTGTAAAATGAGCTTAAGCGAAGCTAAATGTAGCAAAAACTTACAATTTATGCAAGAAAACAAAATTATTTTTAATAATTTTTGTAACCTGTGAACCAGGCTTAATCGGATTCAAAATTATAAATTTAATTTAAATCAAAAGGTTGAACAAACAATGTTAAAATTATAACACCCGTACTATCAGCCAAGAAATGAGTACACTTTTTGTATACTATAAACAGAAAAATATATTTACGAAAATAAAATAATGTAATATATGCAAATATTTTTTCATACAAACAAAACGACTCCTTTATTTGAACAAAGCAAGTAGTTTCTGAAATTGCACGTGTAGACCGGGCTTAACAACCTACCAGCTATTGTAGAGACGTGCTGGGTTAAATACTGAGAATTTGAGTGCAGAAAGAGAGGAATATTTTATTTTTGTGCCGGGGCGGCGTGGCTTGGAAATTTCCAAATGCAACAGAAAGACACTATAAATGAAAAACCGTTATTCTCAGAATAGAGATTATCAAAATATGCAAATACGAAGGACCTTGAGGATTTAATTAATAAATAATTAATATGATACGGCTCGATGGAACAGAAATGTTTAGGCAATACGTAAAGTATCCTTAACAATAGTAACCTATACTTATTGTACGGTTATAGAGTATATTCCCATAGGTAAGCTGGTTAAGAGTAGATAACGATTTTTCATATGTAATTTAAAGTATTATCTGCATAAATGGCACAAAGAATATTTGCTACGAGAGGTATATGGTTCAAAATGCATACAGTATCACGACTAATAAGTTATGTTCACATACATGTAGAGTACTTACAGTTTTATTCCTTGATGACGTGTCACATCAGAGCTCTGATTGAATTCCATAATCCATTTGGTTCATTTGTAAGGCACTCACTAATACGCTAAATAAATCATCGTCGATAATACTGAGCAGATTGAATTATCTGAGCGGTATAAAACGATAGCAAAAAAAGCCGGTAAAATGCGGCCTTTTTACGAATAGCGGGAGCGTCGATAGATTAGAGATGATTCTCGTTAGGAAGCTTTTGACGATCTGCCCCGGCGAGGGGTTCAAATGCGAGTCTCAACAATAACCTGGAGTTTCCAGAAAGGTTACATAAATACTACTTGAATTTTAAGTAATCAGTAGTACAGGGGCGTAACTAATTATTTTAGTGAGCCGTGTATAATATATTTATTGTACATAGAGCAAAAACCGTGAAAGAATGGACTAATACATATTTGTATTCAGTTAATTCTTTACCTGCACAAAAATATTTATTTCAAATCGATAAAGAATTTTTCAATTGTTTGAAGTACAGGTCTAATGTTAGTTAGTAATTAGGAAATACCTAATGATCTAAAAAGGGATTATGCTAATTCTCAAGAGAATGAAGACTGAGTTACTAGGTATTTATTTACATATTATAAGAACAGTATTTCTAAGAAATGTAGAATACCTTTTAGCGTCATTTGAAGCGCGTCAAAGTCATTTGAAAAACAGCGTCAACTACAATAACAATGTTTTTCGTTAGTAAATTCACTTACAGTAAAATATTGCAAAACCTCCGAATTTTAAACAACCGTTTGGATTGACATGAGATTTGGCATATTAGACGGAGAGCTAGAGCCGAAAAATCATCGTCATAAATAATATGGAGTTTTTCCTGTGAAATGTGTTCATTGTATATTTACAATTATGACCCCTTTCAGGCTGACACCTCAGTGGATACACAGGAAGTAGCAATAAGGGATGAAAGGGGAAAGTTAGTGCAGTCATTAAAGGTTTTCACCTCCTATTTTGTTAAACCTCCATCGATTTGCATGAAAATTGGTGACTAGTTAGAGTATACCTCAAGAAACAAAACTGATTTGGTGCCACTTGCACTTTTACCCTGATGGTGAATACCACCCCTTCCCGCAGGTGAAAACTATTTTATTAAAAATAACCCCACAAATCGATAGAGGGACAAATTTTAAGTAAAATTTGTTATATCATGTTATTAAAATAAATCAATACTTTTTGAGTTATTAAAGATCAAATATTTGTCTATTTAAGAGCATATGCGTGAAGTTACAGATGATAAAAAGAACATTTTAATTAATTGTATGTTAGTAAAATATTATTTTTATATTATTTCGATATTTAATTGAATTTTTTTTTATTATATACTGAATATGTCCAGAAACTGGGGGTGTCCAATAATGGGTACATTTGACATATTCGAATACACTTTTGCTAAATTTATAATATCGAAATAATATAAAAATAATATTTTAGTAACATAAAATTAATTAATATTTTCTTTTTATCATCCGTAACTTCACGCATGTGCTCTTAAACAGACAAATATTTGATCTTTAATAACTCAAAAAGTATTGATTTATTTTAATAACATGATAAAACAAATTTTACTTATAATTTGTCCCTCTATCGATTTGTGGGGTTATTTTTAATAAAATAGTTTTCACCTGCGGGTAGGGGTGGTATTCACCATCAGGGTAAAAGTGCAAGTGGCACCAAATCAGTTTTGTTTCTTGAGGTATGCTCTAACTAGTCACCAATTTTCATGCAAATCGATGGAGGTTTAACAAAACAGGAGGTGAAAACCTTTAAAGACTGCACTAACTTTCCCCTTTCATCCCTTATTGCTACTTCCTGTATCCACTGAGGTGTCAGCCTGAAAGGGCTCATCATTATCAATATACAATAGACACATTTCACATGCCAAACTCCATATTACTTATGACGATGATTTTTCGGCTCTAGCTCTTAGACTATATACATAGCTAACAGTAAAAGAAAAAAGTATATTACGGTTTTTCACAAATAACTCAAAAATAGTCTTTATTGCAGAGAATTGTCTTCATTTTTATACAAACGCATTTTTTACCATTTCTGTTCCATATTTTTCGTCCATATTTTTTACAAGAACTGCTAGTACACAGTGGCGTGCTGAAATTTTTCAAACGGCCCGGTGATTTTATAGAAAAGCGGCCTCCCATCCTCATTTTACCTTCTATTATCAGGATATTTTATCCGTTATTTATAAAACAAAAATACAAAAATATACATTATTTTTAAATCAAACATAAAACTTTGAATTCAATGAATTTTTTTAAATGTGCTATATTTTTTATTCAGAAATAAGCAATTTTACAAATAATAAATATTATCACACGTATGACAGTGTTGTATGCAGTAAGGCAAAACCATAATTTCCTGAATAAAATACACATAGTTTCAAAAGTTATGCATTACCTAAAATTATTATGATCATTGTCATAGTAGATTTTTTCGGGAACAGATTAACGGATTCCGCTAATTTGTTTTACTATTTTAGATTTTTCTTTGGTATTTTTCAGTTGGGCAAAGGTTTGCTCAAACTTTTTTTTTAACTTATACCTACCGGGTGGTAGAAAATATATGTATGTTTTTCTGATGTTAAGTTTAAGACATCCTGTAGGGAAGACAAGGTATAAGTGTGGATATACATCGAAATCGTATTGTAGTCTTATGTTTTGTGAACATTTTGATTCTTGAATGTCCCTGATATCTTTAGAAACAAAGAAAATGGACGGTTTTATTCCATGTTTTAACTGAAATAAAACTAAATTAACAATAAAAAATATCAGCTAACAAACCTTTAAAAACAGAAAGGCACATAACGTTAACAATTCTGTCGACACCTTAAGATATATTTGTCGACCAAGTGAGCGATATGCTCAGTACAACATAAGAGAGAAGAACATTGTTTAATAGAGGCTCTGTGATGTTTTGAGGTGGACTTTCCTTGAGAGTGAGTACGGATTTGTGTCTACGTGGAGACTCTTTAAATACCGAGAGGTACATTGCACAGATTTTATTTCTTTGAACACTTTGTTCCTTTCGCACTATATATAGAAAATAATTTCACCTTAGTGTATGATAAGACATAATCTCCTGACGTATCGCATGTCATCAGTTAAAACACATATTAAAGAGTAAAACCGTTCTAGTTTCTTTGTTATTAAAGATAGGTATCAGAGAAACTAAGAAAATAAAATGTTCACAAAATATGGGACTACAACATAATTTCGATATATACCCACTTTTTTACGTTTTCCTTCCTACACAGGGTGTCTCAAACATTTGTTTCAGGTAAAACACATGTTAAAGAATAAAACCGTCTATGTTCTTTGTTTCTAAAGATATCAGCGACATTCAAAAAACAAAATGTTTTTGAAATGTATTGTTAATATCATTCGATTAGAAATTAAAAAAAATGTTTGTTACATCTAAAATTTTTTGGGAAAAATCTTATTTGACCGGCCTCGAGAGGCCGCAGCCTCTCGGTGATTGCACCGATTCAATTATATGGCCAGCACGCCACTGCTAGTACATATACCTAGTTGGAGTTGTTCAGCGAATATTGCGAAAATCACGGTGTCATCTCTGCATATTTTATGTTGTTAATATACCTATAGTTTTTCCGTAAATTACTATTCCTTCGCTTTTAAAAAGTAATGCTTCTTCAAAAATGAATTCACTATATACCTATACCTACGTTGAATAGTAATGGAGAGTGGAGACATACTACATCCCTGCCTTACTCCTTATTTGTGGGCTATCTATTACAATTTGTGCTCTTTGATTCCAGTAAAGGTTTGTTATTAAGTATTCTTAAGTCCCTTTTGTCTATGTTTTTTGTCTTCAGAATTTGGACTAATTTTTCATGTGTTACTTTGTCAAATGATTTTTCAAAATCAACGTAACAGACATGTACATCCACATTCTATCAAAGATTGTCTCCTCCAAGGTCTTCGATAACGTAAAATGGGATAAAATGTGGCATATACTTAGAGAAATGGGTACGCCGGAATATTTAATCTATTTATTACAAGAACTGTACCTACTTATGTAAATAATACCCCTAATGTAAGAGTTAATAATGTGATTTTGAAAAACTTCAAATTGAATTCTGGAGTTCGGCAAGGATGTATAGTATCCCCCATTCTATTCCATATATACTACAGTGAATACATTATTTGTTAAGTTTTTGAGAAAGAAAAATCAAATACCTACGGTATACTGATGACACGTTTATATAGTCGTCTTCACAATAAGAACTGGAACAAATTATGAATAAGGTGGGTACCTACGGTGAATACGAAATATAGTTTGAAAATAAGTACCTATACCTATACTTACAAACAACCAAAGTAGGGGAAAGGAGGGTAAGATGGAAGGATAGGGCAAGATGGAAATTACCTATACAACCCGAACTGCGCAATGAAGCGCCCGGATCCACACTCACACAGATGCAGGTGAACCTCTTCCATTTACAAACGACGGACGGCTCAATCAGTTCCGGTCACCTAATGAGTGTACACGCTTCCTTCTTATTTTCGCAGTTAAATATTACGATATTATTGAATTTTTGTGAAACGATTCTTTAAACAAGGTGTATAATATTATTATTATGCATTTATACAAAGTATCTATTAGGTACAGGTTATCTGAATTGATATTTGAATAACAGAAATAATGAAGCATTTTTAAAATATTGATATTATTATTGGAAAGGGGCATATGGGCAAGATGGAAAATTGCAACTTAGGGCAAGTTGGAAGATAATAGTTAGGCAAAAATAAAAGCAAGGAAATAGGAACCTGCGAGAATAAAAGAAAAGGTAAAGGAAAAGAGACAAAAACAGAAAAAGTTAAAAATATTGTACAACATTTAGAACAGTCTTCAGAAAATGATGTGTTCTGTGTATGTGGTGAACGTTATGTGGAACCGCTCACAGGGGACTGGGTACAATGTCCTGTATGTAATGGTTGGGCACATGAATTGTGTACCGACACAGAAGATGGCAGTTTTATGTGTGTAAACTGTAAAATGTAGTGCTTTCCTCTACATTCCATCTTGCCCGAACAAGCTTTCCATCCTGCCCTCAGGGTAAGGGCAAGATGGAATTTTTGACATTATTTTTTAATTACTCATAAAAAAAATTCTACTTATTATTAATAATATTTAATGGCTGACTTTGGTAACTGTATAAGGTCTCTTTCAAGAATGATTAAAATGAAAGTTTTGTATTACGTTGTTTTATTTTTTTACACATCATAAAGTTAAGCCTTCCATCTTGCCCTCCCTTCCCCTAATGATCATTGATAGAAACAGAAACTACCAAACAGATAAGAAACATGGTAGGTTATGAAGTGGCCAGACAATTTAATTAGGTACTTAGGCTCCATCATAACTAACAGTGGAGGGTGCGAAGACGAGATAGGTCGACGCATCACAAAGGCCCGATCAGCAATAGTTAAACTCACAAAAATATATGGAAGTGAAAGTAGACCACTGATATTACCTATTACAAAAAACACAAAATTACGCTTTGTTCGAGCATTAATATTTCTTATCTCCACCTAGGCTTCAGAGCAACAGTGGCCTAACCCCAAAAATGAAGTTTTGAGATAAATGCAATCTTTGCCTTCGTATTTACATTATGCTTATGGAACGGCGCTACAAATTATGTAGCGCCATTTAGAGAAATATAGAGGTAGGTTGTGTAGACCCTTTGTTAATCCGAAGATTTAATGTTGCTGCTTTTATTGATATATTAATCTAAAAATGCTCAATTTGTGGGTTGCTCTGAGCGCCTCAAATAGCATAGTTCGGTCAACTCTTTAGCAGTTAATTGGGTGCTACAACTTATAGCATACAAGGAACTTTGTATCTTTTCAGTTTCCATTTTTTTCCGAAGTTAGCAATGGATTTTTAATATACCTAAAACAAACGCACTCAGGTTGTTTTGTGTAAAATAAACATTTTTCTATTTATATTTGAAAAAAGTATTCTAATAATAGTATCCCTAACTTTTGGCGAGCAGTTTATTTATTTGAATTAAGTACATATTTATAACGTTCCGAAAACAAGTTTGGTGGACAATCATTAAGCCAAATTGTACAAAGAAATTATATTACTACGTTACTAGGAGTGCGCAAGTTGTACCTATTAATTTATCGGCCCAATCAAATCAATCAATATTTTATTGAACGCAATAAAATCATATTATGTACTAGTTGCTAATTCGAAAATTCGGCTTTATAATTCGTTAATATAAAGATTCCTTGTCGGCATTTCTTTATTATGACGTAGGAATAATACTAATTTATTTCTTTTTTTATTTTAACTCACTTTACACCGCAGTCTTTTATATTCAATTTTATTAGGTTGTATAGCTTGTTCAAAAGGTCATTGTTATATTTTGTCCAATTTTCGTTCATTTTATAAAAACATTCAGTATACAGATTCCGGACGTCCGGACCAAACCATGGCCGGTGAGAGAAACCCTCTTAGACCAGGGTAATAAGCTGGAAATAGACCATGTTCGGGACACTCAAAGATCTAGGTAGCTGACTACTTTTTTAGTTATTGTAGACCTATCGGAACAAAACCTACCTGTTTCCTGCCTAGAGTTCGCGTCCGTTTTTTAATGATTCACAATTTAGTGCAAAAATCACGATTTTTTCGATTTCTTGCACCCCATTCAAAAGCTAAATAGTTGACATAAAACTACAAAATTTAATTTTTTAGAACATTAAAAAACCTTCAAAATGCCTATTTTTGAAAGTTAAAAAGTTAATTTGTTGCTACGCAAACTGCAAAATAAGTGAATATCGTTAAATAACTTTTACTCAAACTACTTTAGAACTTTAGGGTTTCACCCAAAGTTGTGTATTGGGGTACTTAACAAACCCTTAAAATTTGAGACCGATCCATTAATTAGTTTAAAAGTTATTCTATTTGTTTATCTCAGAGACCTTTATTTTGCAATAACATAAGGCAGAAAATAATGAAGATAAGGCACTTTGCCTATGTC